>NW_020868178.1:0-30548 GCF_003369695.1 Bos indicus x Bos taurus
TTTATCCGTCTATTCTTATGCTTGTAACCTACATTGTTTTAATTACAATAGTTTTGTGGTAAGTTTTGAATTCAGAATGGTGTAGTTCTTCAAACTTTGTTCTTTGTTTTCCATCAGAACTCATTACAATTTCATGTGCAGTTGAAGACTGGCTTTTCCATTCATTAAAAAAAAAAAGTGTATAATTTTTAGATCACAGTGATCTGGTAGGTCACTTTGGGCAATGTTGGCACTTAGTTTTACCCTTTGCTCTGTGATTGGGGATGCCTTTCCATTTATTTGGGCCTATTCTTTCTAATACATTTTATAGTTTTCAGTGTATAAGTCTTTTTCTTCCTTTGTTAAATTTATTCCCAATTATTTCTTCTTTCAGTTGCTATTGAAAAAGGGATGGTTTTCTTAATTTCCATGCACACTGTTCATTGCTGAAATATAGAAAAGTTAATTTATTTTTGGTATCTTGCTCCTATATCCCTCAGTTCTGCTGAGTTTTTTATTAGGTCTAGGAGCCATTTTGTGCATTTTTTCTGGATTTTCTATGTATTAGATCATGTCATCTGTGAGAGGAAATGATTTTACTTCCTCCTTTCCAATAAGACATCTTTTATTTCCTTTTCTTGCTTAATTCCTTTGGCTACAATTCCCAGAACAATTTTGTATAGTAGAAGTGGAAACTGGTATCTTTGTCTTGATCTTAGGGAAAGAAAGAAAACCATCCACCTTTCATTGTGATGTTAGCTGTGGGCTTTTCATAGATGCCCTTTATCACATTAAAGAAGTTCCCTTCTTTGCCTAGTTTGTTGAGTGTGTTTATAATGAAAGGGCATTGACTTGTGTCAATTGCTTCCTCTGAATCAACTGAGATCAATCATAATGTGAATTTTTTTTCTTTGTTCTATTAATGGATGTATTACATATATATATATTTTTTTCTTATACTGAACCACCTTTGAATTCCTGGGATAAACCCAATTTAGTCATAATGAATAACTTTTCAATACATTGTTGGTTTGATTTGCTAGTATTTTCTTGAGGATTTTTGCATCTATAAGGCATTTTGGTATGCAATTTTCTTATTTATTTTTATCTGGCTTTTTAATGAAACAGTACTGGATCATGAGTTAGGAAGTGTTCCATCTTCTTGTATTTTTTTTGGAAAAGATTGAGAAGGATTAGTGTACACTATTCTTTAATGTTTGGTTTAATTCACCAGTGAAGCCTCTGGTCTTGCACTTTCCTTTGGTGGGAGGTTTTTGATTACTTATTGAACCTCTTGTTATAGTTCTGCTAAATTTTTCTGTTTATTCTTGAGCCAGTTTAGGTAATTTTTGTCTTTCTAGAAATGTTTCCATTTCATAAAGGGCATCTAATTTATTTACACACATAATAAAAATACCAGAAGAAAGAAAATAAAAAATATTTGAAATAATGTCTGAGGTTTTTTACAGAATTAATGCTAGGCACCAAACCACAGATAAGGAAGCTCAAAGAACACTGAGCAGAATAAATAGCAAAAATTTCAAACCTCAGTGTATCATATTCAAACTGGAAAAATAAAAAATGCAAAGAAATCCAGACAGAAGTCAGAGGAAAAATTATCTTACTTGCAGAATGACAATAATAAGAATTACATAAGGGTTCTCTTCAGAACCTAAGAACACACAAAAAGAATGGAGGGAAATAAAATGCTGATTTTTTTTAAGTCAAAATCAGAATTATGTATCCAAGGAAAACCAAAGTGAAGTCATGTCCTACTCTTTGCAACCCCATGGACTGTAGCCTACCAGGATCCTCCATCCATTGGATTTTCCAAGCAAGAATACTGGAGTGGATAGCCATTTTCTTCTCCAGGGGATCTTCCCAACCCAGGGATTGAACTCGGGTCTCCCGCATTGCAGGCAGATGCTTTACCCTCTGAGCCACAAGGGAACCCCCGTATCCAGGGAAATTATCCTTCAAACATGAAGAAGAAAGATTTTCTCATAAAAACAAAAATTAAGGGAATTGGTTGTCAGTAGATATTGCTTGCAAGAATGTTAAAAGAAGTTTATCATAGAAAAGTAAAATTGATATATCATAAACTCAGATCTAACACAAAGAAATAAAAGTGCTGGAGAAGGAATCTATAAAGCAAAGTAATATAAAGACCAAATCTTAGTCTTCTTAATTCTAAATTAATATGTCTAACTTAAAACTCAATACAGATTAAAACTCTTAAAACTCAACAATGAGAAAAGAAACAATGCAAATAAAAATGGGTAAATGATCTGAACAGGCCCCTCACTAAAGAAGATACGTAGATGGTATCATGGAATTTCACATAAAAACAACAATGACATGGTACCCCACACCTGCTAGGACTAAAATCCTAAACATCGATAATGTCAAATGCTTGTGAAAATGTGAAGTAACTCCTGTTGGAGTGGAATGGGAATGCAAAATGCTACAAGCCACATTAGAAGATAGCTTGGCAGTTTCTTACAAAAATAAACGTAGACTTACCAGGTGATCCGGCTATTTCACTCCCAAATATGTACCCAAATGACTGAAAAGTTATATCTATGCACACACACCCCCCACACACACATATCTCTGCACGTGAATGTTCAGTAGCAGCTGTTCTTCTAAATTGTCAAAAATTGGTAATCAACCAAGGAGTCCTTCAATGAATGAATCAAAAAACAAATTGGTATATCTATTCCACTGAGCATTATTCAGCAATAAAAGAAAATTAATCAGTTCAGTTCAGTTGGGTCCCTCAGTCGTGTCTGACTCTTTGCGACCTCATTAATAACAGCATGCAGACTCCCTGTCCATCACCAACTCCCGGAGTTTACCCAAAACTCACGTCCATTGAGTAAGTGATGCCATCCAGCCATCTCATCCTCTGTCATCCCCTTCTCCTCCTGACCCCAATCTCTCCCAGCAACAGAGTCTTTTCCAATGAGTCAAATCTTCACATGAGGTGGCCAAAGTATTGGAGTTTCACCTTCAGCATAAGTCCTTCCAATGACACCCAGGACTGATCTCCTTTAGGATGGACAGGTTTGGATCTCCTTGCAATCCAAGGGACTCTCAAGAGTCTTCTTCAACACCACAGTTCAAAAGCATCAATTCTTCGGCACTCAGCTTTATTCACAGTTCAACTCTCACATCCATACATGACTACTGGAAAAACATAGCCTTGACTAGATGGATCTTTGTTGGCAAAATAATGTCTCTGCTTTTGAATATGCTATCTAGGTTGGTCATAACTTTCCTTCCAGGAGTAAGTGTCTTTTAATTTCATGGCTGCAATCACCATCTGCAGTGATTTTGGAGTCCAAAAAATAAAGTCTGACACTGTTTTCCACTGTTTCCCCATCTATTTCCCATGAAGTGATGGGACCAGATGCCATGATCTCAGTTTTCTGAATGTTGAGCTTTAAGCCAACTTTTTCACTCTCCACTTTCACTTTCATCAAGAGGCTTTTTAGTTCCTCTTCACTTTCTAACATAGGGTGGTGTCATCTGCATATCTGAGGTTATTGATATTTCTCCCCGGCAATCTTGATTCCAGCTTGTGCTTCTTCCAGCCCAGCGTTTCTCATGATGTACTCTGCATATAAGTTAAATAAGCAGTATGACAATATGCAGCCTTGACATACTCCTTTCCTATTTGGAACCAGTCTGTTGTTCCATGTCCAGTTCTAACTGTTTATTCCTGACCTGCATACAGGTTTCTCAAGAGGCAGTTCAGGTGGTCTGGTACTCCCATCTCTTTCAGGAACTTTAAATACATGTTTCTAAGTACAAGAATCCAGCCTGAAAATGTTACATGCTGTATGGTTCCAACTACATGACCTTCTGGGAAAGACAGGGTTATAGAGATAGTAAAAGAGTAGTAAAAAGGTCAGCAGTTGCCAAGGCTTTAGGGGAAGGGATGAATAGATGTAGCCCAGGGGGGAGGGGGGGGGCGGTTTAGGGCAATGAAACTATTCTGTATGAAGCTATAATGATAGACACACATCATTCAGTTCAGTTCAGCCGCTCAGTAGTGTCCGACTTTTCGTGACCCCATGAATCCGCAGCACGCCAGGCCTCCTGTCCATAACCAACTCCTGGAGTTCACTCACACTCATATCCATTGAGTCAGTGATGCCATCCAGCCATCTCATCCTCTGTCATCCCATTCTCCTCCTGCCCCCAATCCCTCCCAACATCAGGGTCTTTTCCAATGAGTCAACTCTTCACATAAGGTGGTCAAAGTACTGGAGTTTCAGCTTTAGCATCATTCCTTCCAAAGAAATCCCAGGGCTGATCTCCTTCAGAATGGACTGATTGGATTTCCTTGCAGTCCAAGGGACTCTCAAGAGTCTTCTCCAACACCACAGTTCAAAAGCATCAATTCTTTGGCTCTCAGCTTTCTTCACAGTCCAACTCTCACATCCATACATGATCACTGGAAAAACCATAGCCTTGACTAGATGGACCTTTGTTAGCAAAGTACTGTCTCTGCTTTTCAATATGCTATCTAGGTTGGTCAAAACTTTCCTTCCAAGGAGTAAGCGTCTTTTAATTTCATGGCTGCAGTCACCATCTGCACATATTCATTATCTGCACATAACATTATCCAAAACCCATCTGCACATAACATTATCCAAAACCCACAGAATATACAGCATAAAAAACCCAATGTAAACTAGGAATTTAGTTAATAATAGTGTATCAATATTTGAGTCATTAATTGTAACAAATGTGCACTTTAACACAAGCTGTCACTAATAGGAGAAATCATCTGAGTGTGGTAACAGGGTTCATGGGAACTCTTTGTACTTTCTGTATAATTTTTCTGTAAACCTAAAATGTTCTAAAATAAAGTTTATCTAAAATGATAGTCTTTTTATTCAAAAGAAATCTTATATGAACACTAATATTTACACCAGGGAAAGTGAACCTATTGACCCAAAGACTTGGCCATTTAACTAATTTTGTCCCAAATTTCATCAGTCTGTACCCTGCCCTGTCCTACCCCTGGAGGTAATGATGAGAATTCTGGGGCTTGAGGTGCATAGTTTGAAGACTCCTGAATAGTAACCTTTTAGGGTCTTATCTATATCAGTACCCCATGACTCTAGTTTTTTTTTTTCCTTGCCTCATGATTGAATAGGAGCCAGAAGAGAAACATTAGCTTTAATGAATCTGAACTCAATAATAACTATATTTATAACCTAGGCACGAGCCAGTCTAGTCTGTCTTCTTCACCATGGGGATATTTCAGTGGTTCTATTGTTAACAGAGCCTTTTAAACATGCAAAATACTCATTTCAAAGCAACTTGATGAAATTGCAAATCCTTAGCTTAAACAGCATCTTTTTTCCTCATCATCCGTTTTCTGAAATGCAGATGGCAGGTGTCCTCATCTGTATGTGCTGCACCAACAACATCCTTTGGTGGGAGGAGGGGGGTGTCCTTACCAAATGACTGCAGTCTTGAAATAGATGTGGAATCTACTGATACAGCACTCAGGGAACTGTCACAGGAAATCCTGATCAAAGGGGAATGTGAGCTCCAGAATTTCTGAGTGTGTTCATTACAACCACTCAACTTTGTCAAACTCTAAGGCTGAAAGTGAATGGTGTGTCTAGAGGTATTCACGTTAACCAAATGGTGGGGGCCTCAGAGGCAGAACCAACTCACCTCAAAGATGTCTTAACAAAAGTAAAGTTATCTCTAACTAGTCACTGGGTCTGCACAAATTCAAAAATGAATTTTTAAGTTGCATTTGGGTTTCTTTAATGTATGATTTGGGCTTCCCTGGTGGCTCAGATGGTAAAGAATCTGCCTGCAGTACAAATGACCTGGGTTTGATCTCTGGGTTGGGAAGATCCCTTGGAGATGGGAATGGCAACCTACTCCAGTATTCTTGCCTGGAGAATTCCATGGACAGAGCAGCCTGGCCGGCTACAGTCCAGGGGGTCACAAAGAATCCGACACAAGTGAACAACGAGCACAATAATGTACGGTGGGCTTTCTGACATGCTTGCCTGATGAGGTGAGAAACAGTTGATTATAGCAGGACAGGGTGGACTGAATTAAAGCCTAAAACTGTATCTGCTTTTAAAGTAATAAACGGATAGGTGTTAGGAGTACGGACTTTAGAAACTGCCTAGTAATAAGGAAGGAAAAGGCAATGGCACCCCACTCCAGTACTCCTGCCTGGAAAATCCCAGGGACAGAGGAGCCTGGTAGGCTGCAGTCCATCGGGTCGCTAGGAGTCGGACACGACTGAGCGACTTCACTTTCACTTTTCACTTTCATGCATTGGAGAAGGCAATGGCAACCCACTCTGGTGTTCTTGCCTGGAGAATCCCAGGGACGGGGGAGCCTGGTGGGCTGCCGTCTATGGGTCACACAGAGTCGGACACAATTGAAGTGACTTAGCAGCAGCAGCAGCAGCAGTAATAAGGAAACGTTCAGCCATAAAAGTGTCTGTTAGTCACTCATTCGTGTTCGACTCTGTGTGACCCCATGGACCATAGCCAGCCAAGCTCCTCTGCCCATGAAATTCTCCAGGCAAGAGTACTAGAGTGGATAGCAATTCCCTTCTCCAGGGGATCTTCCTGACCCAAGGATTGAACCTGGGTCTCCTGCATTGCAGGCAGATCCTTTACCATCTGAGCCACCAAGCCAGATATAGAACCCAAAACTAAAATTTACAGAAACAAGTCACATTCCAGGGAAACAACTGTTACAGGATTTAAAGTCCAGAAGTAGCTCATGTGGGAGAGATCAGGATGGCAGGCAACACAGAGCAAGAAGAAGGAAGTCCAACAGCAGCCATCCGGGTGCTACCCTCAGAGGATATCCCAGGATGCATGTGTGTGTGTGTGTGTGTGTGTGTGTGTGTGTGTGTGTGTGTGTTGGGTGGTAGAAAAAAGAAGGGGACTCAGTTTGAAACAAGAGCTGACATTCTTGGCAAAGGACACAAGCAGAAGATATAAGACCAGTGTCCAGAAACTCGTGGAGTAGCTGAGTTTTAAGACCAGGGTTCTGACCATGAAGAGCATAGTTCCTCGCACACAGCCACAGCAGAATCCCACCAAGAATGATCTGCAGTGAAATTACCCTGAGGTACAAGACTGACAGTTGGACCTGGGTTAGAACTAGTCTCAGTGGTCAAATGAAACTCTCTTTACTTGGTCAAAAGAAGGCTATAGGAGAAGAAAAGACAAATAGATCACTCATTCACTCTTATTCTAAGCATCAGAGTATACAAGGAAGAAAAAAGCTGAGTTTACAGAGGAGAAATACACATCTCCACCCTCAGGTAGCTTGCATCAGCATAGCATTGGCCTTCATGATAAAACAGTGAACTTCTTTTCTCTATGACATTTGTTTCATCCACCAAAGAGCCAAACTCACGTCTCCAGAACTAAGCATCATGAAGAAGCATCTTTAAGAAATCACTCTTGGTGAGGTGTGTGTCTTAATTCACAAAACACTGAACTATAACAGCTTAATAACATTACCACTCTAAACAGCAACTGTTAGGATGTCCAGAATGGAGTATCAATTGGTATTCAATGCTTCTGTTATTGCTGTTCACTTGCTCAGTCATGTCCGATTATTTGCAACCCCATGGACTGCAGCACGTCAGCCTTCCCTGTCCTTCACCATCTCCTGGAGTTTGCTCAAACTCATGTCCATCAAGTCAGTGAAGCCGTCCAACCATCTCATCCTCTGTCGTACCCTTCTCCTCCTGCCTTCAATCTTGCCAAGCATCAGGGTCTTTTCTAATGTATTGGCTCATCAAGTGGCCAAAGAATTGGAGCTTCAGTTACAGCATCAGTCCTTGCAATGAATATTGAGGACTAATCTCCTTTAGGATGGACTGGTTGGATATCCTTGCAGTCCAAGAGACTCTCAAGAATCTTCTCCAACACCACAGTTCAAAATCATCAATTCTTCAGCATTCAGCCTTCTTTATGGTCCAACTCTCGCATCATACATGACTACTGGAAAAACCATAGCTTTGACTACATGGACCTTTGTTGGCAAAGTAATGTCTCTGCTTTTTAATATGCTGTCTAGGATTGTCATAGCTGCTTCCAAGGAGCAAGTGTATTTTAATTTAATAGCTGAAGTCACCATCTGTAGTGATTTTGGAACCCTCCCTCAAAAAAATAAATAAAGTCTCTCACTGCTTCCATTGTTCCCCCATCAGTTTGCCATGAAGTGATGGGACAGGATGCTATGATCTTTGTTTTTTGAATGTTGGGTTTTAAGCCAACTTTTTCACTCCCTTTTTTCACCTTTATCAAGAGGCTCTTTAGTTTCTCTTGCCTCCTGCCGTAAGAGTGGTGTCATCTGCATATCTGAGGTTATTGATATTTCTCCCAGCAATCTTGATTCCAGTTGTGCTTCATCCAGTCTGGGATTTTGCATGATAAGCAGGGTGACAATATCCAGCCTTGACGTACTCCTTTCCCAATTTGGAACTAGTCCGTTGTTCCATGTCTGGTTCTAAATGTTGCTTCTTGACCTATGTACAGGTTTTGCAGGAGGCAGGTAAGGTGGTTTGGTATTCCCTTCTCTTTAAGAATTTTGTGTGATCCACAAAGTCAAAGATTTTAGTATAGTCAATGAAGGAGAAGTAGATGTTTTTCTGGAATTCTCTTGCTTTTTCTATGATCCAACAAATGTTGGCAATTGGATCTCTGGCTCCTCTGCCTTTTCTAAATCCAGCTAGAACATCTGAAAGTTCTCAGTTTACATTACTGTTGAAGCCTGGCTTGGAGAATTTTGAACATCACTTTTTTTGCATGTGAAAGGAGTACAGTTGTGCGGTAGTTTTGAACCATCTTTGGCATTGCCTTTCTTTGGGATTGGAATGAAAACTGACCTTTTTCAGTCCTGTGGCCACTGCTGAGTTTTCTATACTTGCTGGCATATTGAGTGCAGCACTTTAACAGCATCATCTTTTAGGAGTTGAATTAGCTCAACTGGAATTCCATCACCCTCCACTGGCTCTGTTCGTAGTGATGTTTCCAAAGGCCCACTTGACTTTGCACTCCAAGATATCTGACTCTAGGGGAGTGATCACTCCTTTGTGGTTATCCAGGTCATTAAGATCTTTTTTGTACAGCTCTTCTGTGTATTCTTGCACCTCTTAATATCTTCTGCTTCTGTTAGGTCCATATCATTTCTATCCTTTATTGTGCTCATCTTTGCATGAAATGTTCCCTTGGTATCTCTAATTTTCTTGAAGAGATCTCTAGTCTTTCCCATTCTTTGTTTTCCTCTATTTCTTTGCATTGTTCTCTTAGGAAGACTTTCCTATCTTTCCTTGTTATTCTTTGGAACTCTGCGTTCATATGGGTATACCTTTACTTTTCTCCTTTGCCTTCTACTTCTCGTCTTTTCTCAGCTGTTTGTAAGGCCTCCTTGGACAGCAATTTGCCTTTTTGCATTTCTTTTTCTTGGGATGGTTTTGATCATCACCTCCTGTATAATGTCACGAACCTCTGTCCACAGTTCTTCAGGCACTCTGTCTATCAGATCTAATCCCTTGAAGCTGTCGCTGCCACAGTATAATTGCAAGGGATTTGATTTGGGTCATTCCTTAATGGCCTAGTGTTTTTCCCTACTTTCTTCAATTCAAGTCTGAATTTTGCAATAAGGAGTTCATGATCTGAGCTGCAGTCAGCTCCTGGTCCTGTTTTTGCTGACTGTATAGAGCTTCTTCATCTTCAATTGCAAAGAATATAATCAATCTGATTTCAGTGTTGACCATCTGGTGACGTCCATGTGTAGCATTGTCTCTTGTGTTGTTGGAAGAGGGTGTGTGCAATGACCGGTGCGTTCTCTTGGCAAAACTCTGTTAGCCTTTGCCCTGCTTCATTTTGTACTCCAAGCCCAAACTCGCCTGTTACTCCAGATATCTCTTGACTTCCTACTTTTGCATTCTAGTTCCCTATAATGAAAAGGACATCCTTTTTTAGTGTTAATTCTAGAAAGTCTTGTAGGTCTTCATAGAACCATTCAACTTCAGCTTTCTCTGCATTAGTTGTTAGGACACAGACTTGGATTTCTGTGATATTGAATGGTTTGTCTTGGAAACAGAGATCATTCTGTCATTTTTGAGACTGCACCCAATTACTGCATTTTGGATTCTTTTTTTTACTATGATGGCTACTCCATTTCTTCTAAGGGATTCTTGCCCTTAGATATAATGGTAAACATAATTGTAGATTACAGCTGTAGATATAATGGTCATCTGAGTTAAATTTACCCATTTTTGTCCATTTTAGTTCACTGATTCCTAAAACTCAACTCTTTAGTGTTGATCCAATCATCATTTATTGAAAAGCCTATTACATGGCAGGCACCATTATAGCTTCTTGGTCCGCATTAGTGAACAAAACAGACATCTTGGAGCTGACATGGCATAGAAGTGACACCATGAACCTGATAAACAACTACATCACTATAGGATACTATGAGATGGTAAGGTCTATGGAGAAAACAGGTCAGAGTGAGAGGGGTCAGGAAACAAATGGACCACATTCTGCAATCCCACTCCCGTGCATTTATCCAGAGAAAACTATACTTGGGAAAGATACACACACCTTAATGTTCACTGCAGCACTATTTACAATAGCCAAGACAAGGAAGCAACCTAAATGTCCGTTGATAGAAGAATGGCTAAATATGTGATATATATACAATGGAATGTTAGTCATGTTAGAATGAAATAATGCCACTTGCAGCAACATGGACAGACCTAGAGATTATCATATTAAGTAAGTCAAACAAATATCATAGCATATTGCTTATATGTGGAGTATAATATATATATATACACAAATGAACTTGCTTACAAAACAGAAATAGACTCACAGACATAAAAAGCAAACTTATGGTTACCAATGGGGAAAGGAGAGGGGAGAGAGAAATTAGGAAGTTGGGATTAATATGTATACAGTACTATACATAAAATAGATAACCAACAAGGACCTATTGTATAGCACAGGTAACCATACTTAATATTTTGCAGTAACGTATAAGGTAGAAGAATATATCTATATGTATATCTATCACCTTCCCAGGCGGCAGTAGTGGTAAAAAGCTTGGCTGCCAATGCAGGAGACATAAGAAATGCAGGTTTGATCCCTGGGTAGGGAAGATCCCCTGGAGAAGGAAATGGCAACCCACTCCAGTATTCTTGCCTAGAGAATCCCATGGAGAGAGGAGCCCGGTGGGCTGCTACAGTTCGTAGGGTCGCGCAGAGTCAGACATGACTGGAGTGACTTAGCAGGCACACGGATGGTTACCATGGCTACCCTAGTCCTCGGCTTTCCTGCATTATCTCTTTGGTGTACTACCTCATGACCATAAAAGCATTTTATCTAAAATTAAAAAGTCAATACCATCATGCCAACTCCTTGATGAACATCCTTTCAGTCTACCATATAGGACCAAGTTCCAGATTCCAAGCACATATCCTTTACTTCAGTAAAGCCACAACCCCTTCCCTCCTGCTTCTGCATCAACTTCCTGCCCTCACTCATCTCTTTTCCACCCCATGCCTCTGCAGGTACCTGAACCACCCCTCCTCCCACCCTGCCTCCCCTTTCCTACTTAGGTCACCTTAACTAATGCGTCCTAAACCCTAGGACACAATGGAAGGTCGCTATCTTTATTAAGACCCCTACCCCACTGTATGATTATCCTGCTTAAGGTCTGTCTCTCCCTTGGACTCTGGTGTCCCTGAGGTCAGGAACTAACTCTTTACCTTGATGGCTCTGGTTCCTAAATTAATGTTTGACAGATTGAAGGAAATGAATAGCACTGCTAACAGTGGGAGATTAATGCTGACAACAAGCCTACATAGTAGGTACTCAGTACTCACATTTCAAAGAAGAGGCAACTGGGTCCTTGAGAAATTGATAATTTGTTAAACCTCAAGCTAGTGAGTCAGCCTACAGCAGACTCCTGAAAATAGGCTTTTTCCCTATAAAGTGATTATATTAGGATCTGTCTAAAGGCTGGAGTATGGTGGTGCACAGGGGCTGTGTTGGGCTGTGCCCCCATGGAAGCTCCTCCCCAGACTCCCTATATGCCCTCCCTGAACCCTTGATGGTGAGTTACAGCTTATTACAGCAAGGAAATGCAGAGACTCAGGGCCTTTCTGCATCACCCACTTGAAACTCTACAACCTGCTGTTGGAAATAGGTCATAGTTTCCTAGAGACAAGACCTTTTGCTTCTCCCCTTCTGCTGTGCTGGATTTAGGTGCCTAACTTGAGCAGGTTGTTGGAGCTATCCTTGGCATGCAGATGTCCACCAGCCATGGATCAGTTCTTTTTCTAGACTTTGTCTTATTCTTTCATTTGGATTATATTCCTCCATCTCTTCATTTGAACACACTTTGGCATTGCCTTTCTTTGGGACTGGAATGAAAACTGACCTTTCCAGTCTTGTGGCCGCTGCTGAGTTTTCCAGATGGCAGAGGAACCAGAGATCAAATTGCCAACATCCGTTGGATCATCAAAAAAGCAAGAGAGTTCCAGAAAAACATCTACTTTTGCTTTATTGACTATACCAAAGCCTTTGACTGTCTGGATCACAACAGACTGTAGAAAATTCTTAAAGAAATGGGAATACCAGACCACCTGACCTGCCTCCTGAGAAATCTGTATGCAGGTCAAGAAGCAACAGTTAGAACTGGACATGGAACAACAGACTGGTTCCAAATCAGGAAAGGAGTAAGTCAAGGCTGTATTTTGTCACCTGCTTATTAAACTTCTATGCAGAGTACATCATGCGAAATGCCAGCCTGGATGAAGCACAAACTGGAATCAAGATTGCTGCGAGAAATATCAGTAACCTCAGATACACAGATAACACCACCCTCATGGCAGAAAGCAAAGAACTAAAGAGCCTCTTGATGAAAGTGAAAGAGGAGAGTGAAAAAGTTGGCTTAAAGCTCAACATTCAGAAAACTGAGATCATGGCATCTGGTCCCATCACTTCATGGCATATAGATGGGGAAACAGTGGAAACAGTGACAAACTTTGTTTTTCGGGCTCCAAAATCACTGCAGATGCTGACTGTAGCCATGAAATTAAAAGATGCTTGCTCCTTGGAAGAAAACCTATGACCAACCTAGATAGCATATTAAAAAGCAGAGACATTACTTTACCAACAAAGGTCCATGGTTTTTCCAGTAGTGATGTATGGATGTGAGAGTTGGACCATAAGGAAAGCTGAGTATAGAAGAATTGATGCTTTTGAATTGTGTGCTGGAGAAGACTCTTGAGAGTCCCTTGGACAGCAAGGAGATCCAGCCAGTCCATCCTAAAGGAGACCAGTTCTGAATATTCATTGGAAGGACTGATGCTGAAGCTGAAACTCCAATACTTTGGTCACCTGTTGAGAAGAACCAACCCCTGATGCTGGGAAAGATTAAAGGCAGGAAGAGAAGGGGATGACAGAGGATGAGATGATTGGATGGCATCCCCTAAGCAATGGACTTGTGTTTGACTAAACTATGGGAGTTGGTGATGGACAGGGAAGCCTGGCGTGCTGCAGTCCATGGGGTCGCAAAGACCTGGACATGACTAAGCAACTGAACTGAACTGAACTGAACTGATCTCTTCCTTTAGCCTAATTCTCTGTTTATTTCTTTTATTAGGCAGGTCAGTTGTGTCTCTTGGAGAAGTAGTCCCATGTAGATGTCCTGCGGGGCACCAAGTGCTTCCCTCTGGCCAGCAGAGCCTCTGGGCCCAGGAGTGCTCCCTAAGGGGCCGCATGTGTCTTTCTGTCTCATTGGCTGACTGCTGTGCGCATGCTGGTATTGAAGGCTGACCCTTGGCCTCACCGGCTCAAGACCCTGCGTTATGTAGTTGCTGTGGATGTGTTGGCAGGTAAGGCACATCCCAGCAAGTTAGCAGAGAGGCCTATTTGCTCATGACTGATGAGGGCAAACTGCTGGTCAGGGCAGGGCCCCAGCATGGCTGGCTTTGAGACCCAGTGGAGCAAGTCTGCTGTGAGGCCACTGGCAAGGGGGGTAGGCCTCCAACATTTAATTTCTTTATAATCTCAATTTCCATTTCTTTACTGCTAATATGAGAAAAGTGAAAGTGTTAGTCTCTCAGTTGTGTCCAACTCTTGGCGACCCCATGGACTGTAGCCACCAGGCCCCTCTGTCCATGGGATTCTCCAGGCCAGAATACTGGAGTGCGTAGCCATTCCCTTCTCCAGCGGATCTTCCCAACCCAGGGCTTGAACCCAGGTCTTCTGCACTGCAGGCACATTCTTTACTGTCTGAGCCACTGGGTTACAATTATATTCTACATATTGATTTATGTCCTATAACTTTGCTAAATTAACTTCTCATAGCTGTTTTAAAGACTCCATTGGATTTTTACATATACAATCACATCTGTAAATAAAGAAAATTATATTTCTTCTTTTCTAATATGGATGCCTTCACTCCTCAATTGCTGTGACAAGAAATTATAGTATAATATTGATTAAAATTTGTGAGAGCGAATATCCTTTTCTTTTTCCTGATCTTAGAGGGGAAACATTTAGTCTTTGAATATAAAAATAATGTTCTGCAGGTTTTAAGTTGATATTATCAGGTTTAGGAAGTTCCCCTGCATTCCTTATTTGCTAAGCTTTTATCAAGAATGGATGTTGAAATGGTTTCAAAATGTTTTATTTAATTTATTGATATGATCATAAGGTTTTTTCTTATTTATGTTGATAACACAATGAATGATATTGGTTGATATTTTGTAATATTAAAACAAATCTGCATGCATAGGATAAACCCTACTTCATCCTTTTCATAAATTGTTGTTTTTGATCAAAGTTTTTTTTTAATTTTATTTTATTTTTAAACTTTACAATATTGTATTAGTTTTGCCAAATATCGAAATGAATCCGCCACAGGTACACCTGTGTTCCCCATCCTGAACCCTCCTCCCTCCTCCCTCCCCACACCCTCCCTCTGGGTCGTCCGAGTGCACTAGCCCCAAGCATCCAGTATCGTGCATCGAACCTGGACTGGCGACTCGTTTCATACATGATATTATACATGTTTCATTGCCATTCTCCCAAATCTCCCCACCCTCTCCCTCTCCCACAGAGTCCATAAGACTGTTCTATACATCAGTGTCTCTTTTGCTGTCTCGTACACAGGGTTATTGTTACCATCTTTCTAAATTCCATATATATGTGGTAGTATACTGCACTGGTGTTTTTCTTTCTGGCTTACTTCACTCTGTATAATAGGTTCCAGTTTCATCCATCTCATTAGAACTGATTCAAATGTATTCTTTTTAATGGCTGAGTAATACTCCATTGTGTATATGTACCACTGCTTTCTTATCCATTCATCTGCTAATGGGCATCTAGGTTGCTTCCATGTCCTGGCTATTATAAACAGTGCTGCGATGAACATTGGGGTACACGTGTCTCTTTCCCTTCTGGTTTCCTCAGTGTGTATGCCCAGCAGTGGGATTGCTGGATCATAAGGCAGTTCTATTTCCAGTTTTTTAAGGAATCTCCACACTGTTCTCCATAGTGGCTGTACTAGTTTGCATTCCCACCAACAGTGTAAGAGAGTTCCCTTTTCTCCACACCCTCTCCAGCATTTATTGCTTATAGACTTTTGGATCGCAGCCATTCTGAATGGCATGAAATGGTACCTCACAGTGGTTTTGATTTGCATTTCTCTGATAATGAGTGATGTTGAGCATCTTTTCATGTGTTTGTTAGCCATCTGTATGTCTTCTTTGGAGAAATTTTTTAGAATTCTTCCATATATTTTCATGAGATATATTGGTTTATGGGTTTCTTTCTACTTTTTTTGTAGTATCTTTGCCTGATTTTCATATCAGTGTAGTATTAGCCCCAGAGAATTAGTTGAAAAATATTTCCTCTTCTTCAATTCTCTTTTAGAGTTTGTAAAAAATTGTTTCTTGAATTTTTTTTTCCATAAGTGTTTGGTAAAACTTACTAGTGAAATCACCTGGCCTGTAATTTTCCTTTGAGATGGTTTTAAACTGTAAATTACATTTCCTCAGTAGATACAGAGCTATTTTTGAGTGATCACTGTTAGTTTATGACTTTTAAGGAAAATTTCCACTTTATCTAAATTACCTGATTTATTATTATGAAACTTCTGATAATGTTGTATTTATATCCTTTTATCTGCAGAATCTGTTGTGATGTCACCAACATAATTCTTGATATCAGCAATCTGTTTTTTCCAACCAGTTTAGCTAGAGATTTATCAATTTTTTTGATTTTTCCACAGAATCAGATTTTATTTCAGTGACTAACTCAAAATATTTAATCTTTTCTATTTCATTGATTTTTACTTTGATATTTACTATATCCTTTATTCTTATTGCTCTGATGTGCTGTGCTTAGTCGCTCAGTCACGTCCAGTTCTTTGTGACCCCATTGACTGTAGCCCGCCAGGCTCTTCTGTCCATCGGGATTCTCCAGGCAAGAATACTGGAGTGGATTGCCATGCCCCCCTCCAGGGGTTCTTCCCAACCCAGGGATTGAACCCAGGTCTCCAGCGTGGCAGATGTATTCTTTACCATCTGAGCCACCACAGAAGCCCATGAATATTGGGGCGAGTAGCCTCTCCCTTCCCCAGGGGATCTTATCAACCCAGGAATCGAACCAGGGTCTCCTGCATTACAGGTGGATTCTGTACCAGCTGGGCTACCAGGGGAGCCCTTGTTCTCATTATTTGGATTTAATTTGCACATAGTTTTCTATGTTCTTAAGATAGAACCTGAAGATATCAGTTTGTCAAACATTATTACCTTTGCCGTAAAACCTACAGTAAATTATCATTTTTGTTTAAATTTTCAATGGACTTTTAAAGTGATTTATATAATAAGAAAATGTCTTGCACATTTACCCATTTAGTATTATTTTGATGTTCTTCATATTTTGTGTAGACCCATATTTCCATGTACTAAACTTTCCTTCTGCCTAAAGAATTTCTTTTACCTCTTCTTGTAGGACAGATCTGTGGGTAATTACTTCAGTTTGCATATGGCAAAACCAATACAATACTGTAAAGTTAAATAAAATAAAATTTAAAAAAATAGTACATCAGAAAAAAAAAACTTTATTTTGCCTTTATTTCTTGAAAGGTATATTCAATATGCATAGAACTTCAGGTTAGCAGCCTTTCTTTTCAGCACTTTCAGTGTATTGCTTCGCCATCCTCTCACTCGCATTGTCACAATGAACCTGGTGCCATCCTCATCCTTGCTGTTCTGTATGTCTGGTATCACTTTTCTCTGGCAGCTTTTCAGGTTTCTGTTTATCAGGGGTTTTGAGAAATTTGATTATGGTGTGCCTTGAACTGGACATGGGACAACAGGCTGGTTCCAAATAGGAAAAGGAGTAGGTCAAAGCTGTATATTATCACCCTGCTTATTTAACTTATATGCAGAGTACATCATGAGAAACGCTGGGCTGGAAGAAACATGAGCTGGAATCAAGACTGCTGGGAGAAATATCAATAACCTCAGGTATGCAGATGACACCACCCTTATGGCAGAAAGTGAAGAGGAACTCAAAAGCCTCTTGATGAAAGTGAAACTGGAGAGTGAAAAAGTTGACTTAAAGCTCAACATTCAGAAAACGAAGATCATGGCATCCGGTCCCATCACTTCATGGGAAATAGATGGGGAAACGGTGGAAACAGTGTCAGACTTTATTTTTGGGGGCTCCAAAATCACTGCCGATGGTGACTGCAGCCATGAAATTAAAAGACGCTTACTCCTTGGAAGGAAAGTTATGACCAACCTAGATAGCATATTGAAAAGCAGAGACATTACTTTGCCAACAAAGGTCCGTCTAGTCAAGACTATGGTTTTTCCTGTGGTCATGTATGGATGTGAGAGTTGGACTGTGAAGAAAGCTGAGTGCCAAAGAATTGGTGCTTTTGAACTGTGGTGTTGGAGAAGACTCTTGAGAGTCCCTTGGACTTCAAGGAGATCCAACCAGTCCATTCTGAAGGAGATCAGCCCTGGGATTTCTTTGGAGGGAATGAAGCTGAAGCTGAAACTCCAGTACTTTGGCCACCTCATGCAAAGAGTTGACTCACTGGAAAAGACTCTGATGCTGGGAGGGATTGTGGGCAGGAGGAGAAGGGGACGACAGAGGATGAGATGGCTGGATGGCATCACCGACTCAATGGATGTGAGTCTGAGTGAGCCCCGGGAGTTGGTGATGGACAGGGAGGCCTGGTGTGCTGCGATTCATGGGGGTAGTGAAGAGTCGGACATGACTCAGCGACTGAACTGAACTGAACTGTTGCACTTTTCTTCTTCTTACATCTTGTGGATTTATCGAGCTTCCGTATAACTTTTATCAAATCTAGGACATCTTTGTCTACTACTTATTTGAATATTTTATGTCCTCTCATCCTTCTTCAGAGAGTACACTGACACATATGTTAGGCTGATTAAAGCAGTCCCACAGCTTATCAAGGCTCTGTTAATGTTTTTACAAATAATTTCTAATTTTATTTTAGATAGTTTCCATTATCACTCTCAAATTCACTGATCTTTTCTTCTGCAATATATCAGCTGTCATTACCCAATATGCTTCTTCTCAAAGTTTTCACCTCTAGAATTTTGACTGGGGTCTTCTTTACATTTTTTTTTCCTGTACCTACTTAACATATTAAACACATGAAACAAACTCATAATAACTATTTCAATGTTTTTCTCTGCTAATTCTATGCCAGTTCTAGGTCAGCTCTGATTGATTACTTTTCTCATTACAAATTCTGTGTTTCTGCTTCTTTGCATGCCTGATAAACTTTGTTTGGATGATGGACTTTTGACTTTGTTGAGTGCTGGATATTTTTTTACTTCCCATAAATATTCTGATCTTTGATCTGAAATATAGTTAAATTAGCTTGAAACAGTTTCATCCTTTCTGTTCTAGCCTTTATGTTATATTATGCAGGTTCTGCACATTGCTCAGTCTATGGCGAATTACTCCCCATTACTAACACAGGAACTTCCTGAGTTTTCCACCCAACGTTCTGTGATTTATGGGCTTTTCCAACCAAATAATGGGAATCAACAGTACCCCAACCATGTGTGAATTCCAGGCACTATTTTCTAGTCTTTTCAGATATTTTATTTGTTTGTTTCTCCCTGGAACCAGGTATTTTTCCACCACACATGTGTTGATCAGTGCTCTGCTGAACGTGCCGAGGAAGCTTGAATCTGCATATATTCTAGATTCTCTGATGCATTCTCCTCTCTGGTGCTCTGTCCCGCAAGCCCATGTCACTTTCATCTCCCAAGACACTCAGCTGCTTCTCCCCCAGATCAGCATCGGCAAACTTTGCCCTGATTTCCCCCTCCTTGTCCCATGGCCTAGCAACTCTCCTAATGCAATCAACAGGAGAAAATTATGAAGCTGTCTATACTGGTTTCTGGTCTCTCAGTAGTAACTGTCTTTTACTGCTTGATATTCAGTGTCTTTAGGAGGAGGAGCCAAGATGGCAGAGGAGTAGGACGGGGAGAACACTTTCTCCCCCACAAATTCATCAAAAGAGCATTTAAACGTCGAGTAAATTCCACAAAACAACTTCTGAATGCCGGCAGAGGACATCAGGCACCCAGAAAAGCAACCCAACTCTTCGAAAGGAGGTAGGAAAAAATATTAAAAACAAAAAAAAGAGACAAAAGAGGGAGGGACGGAGTTCCGTCCAGGGAAGGGAATCTTAAAAAGAGAGAAGTTTCCAAACATCAGGAAACCTTCTCACTGCCGAATCTGTGCCGAGCTTTGGAAGCACAGAGGGCAACATAACAGGGAGAAAAAATAAATAAACAATTTAAAACTCGCAGATTGCGAGCCCTACGGTAACTCCCCCAGCAGAGAAGCACCGCAGACGCCTGCATCCGCCATTAGCAAACCGGGGCTGGGCAGGGAGGCGTGGCGTGGGCTGCATCGCTGAGAGTAAGAATCTGGCCTGAATACCCTGAGCGCTATCTGAGCGAAATAATTTGGGCTAGCAAACCAGACTGTGGGATACCTACCACGCGAAAAGCCAGCCCTAACCTAAGACCGCCAGGCCCGCGCACGGAACAAAGGACTGAACAGAGATAGCCGGCTGCAGACCTTCCCCCTCCGGTGACAGGCAGCCAGAGCCGGAAGGGGGCAATCGCAGCCCCAGAGAGACATTATCTATAAAATTGTAAGCAGGCTTCTTTGCTAACTAAAACTTCTTGGGGGTCTGCACGGTCAACATCTGCCTGAGAAGGTGCGCCGGTTTTACATCCAGATAACCGAGTGGCGGGGAGGCGATAAGTCGCAGCATTGGCGCTCACCTGGGAAGAGCAAATTGGCGCTCGGACCTGGGAAGAGCACAAAACGCAGGCCCAACTGAGTCTGCGCCTCTGAGGACTACCCGAGTGCCTGAACCTGAGCGGCTTGGACCTGGGAGGTGCATGCAGCCCAGGGCCAGCCTCGGATTGTTCCCGGCGGAACAACCTAGAGTCCGAGCAGTGTGGACAGGGAGGCTATACGCGCCGTGAGCGGGGGCAGACCCAGGGTGGCTGAGGCACTGCGAGCCCACGCCAGTGTTATTTGTTTGCAGCATCCCTCCCTCCCTCCCCACAGCGCGACTGAACAAGTAAGCCTAAAAAAAAAAAAAAAAAAGTGTCCTCCACCGTGCCCTTTGAGTCAGGGCGGAAACCAGATACTGAAGAGACTAGCAAACAGAAGAAGATATAACAGAGGGAAACGCCTTGGAAGCTACAGGCAATAGATCAAAACCCTGTGGTGACTACGGACTACATAGGAAGGGGCCTATAGATCTTGAGAAATATAAATCTGACCAAGGAACTAGCCAAAAATGAACTGAACCCACAACACCCACAAAAAAAAAAAAAAAAAAAAGTCCTAGATATATTTTTATTATTTTTACGATCATTCTTTCTTTTTTTTTTAATTAAAAAAAAAAAATTTTAAGTCCTCTATTGTTCCTTTAATTTTCACCTTTATATCCTATTACTTTGCAAAAAAAAAAAAGACCCTATTTTTTTCTTCTTCAGCAAACTTCATATATATATATTTTATAATTTTTTGACCTTGTTTTTTTTGTTTGTTTTTGTTTTTTTCTTCTTTTCTTTAACATTGTATTTTTGAAATTTTAAACTCTACTCTAGATTTTTAATTTTCGCTTTTTGGTATATGTTATCAATTTTGTACCTATAGTTTTTTTTTATATAATTTCTGTGACTTTTTTTTTTTTCTTCTTCTCTGTTTCTTTCTCTTCTTCTTTTATATAACATTGTATATCTGAAATTCCAAACTTTACTCTAGATTTTTAATTTATGCTTTTTGGTATTTGATATCAATTTTGTACCTGTATTTTCTTTATAATTTTTGTGACATTGTTTGTATTTGTTTGTTTGTTTTCTCTCTTTATTTTTTTCTTCTTCTTTTTTTTTTTTTTTTAACATTGTATTTTTGAAATTCCAAACTCTACTCTAGATTTTTAATTTTTGCTTTCTGGTATTAGTTATCAATTTTGTACCTGTACTTTCTTTATAATTTTCGCGACCTTGTTTGTTTTTGTTTGTTCGTTTTTTTCTCTCTTTCTTTTCCTTCTTCTTTTCTTTAACATCGTATTTTTGAAATTCCAAACTCTACTCTAGATTTTTAATTTTCGCTTTCTGGTATTAGTTATCAATTTTGTACCTGTACTTTCTCTATAATTTTCACGACCTTGTTTGTTTTGTTTGTTCGTTCTTTCTCTCTTTCTTTTCCTTCTTCTTTTCTTTAACATCGTATTTTTGAAATTCCAAACTCTACTCTAGATTTTTAATTTTTGCTTTTATGTATTTGTTACCAATTTTGTACCTATAAGGACCCAATCTTCAGGACCCATTTTTCACTAGGGAGCAAGATTACTGGCTTGACTGCTCTCTCTCCCTTTGGACCCTCCTTTTTCTCCACCAGGTCGCCTGTGTCTCCTCCCTAACCCCTCTCTACTCTACCCAACTCTGTGAATTTCTGTGTGTTCCAGACGGTGGAGAACACTTAGGGAACTGATTACTGGCTGGATCTGTCTCCCTCCTTTTCATTCCCCCCTTTTATCCTTCTGGCCACCTCTGTTACCTTCCTCCTTCTTCTCTTCTCTGTATAACCCCGTGAACATCTCTGAGTGGTCCAGTTGTGGAGTGCACATAAGGAAGTGACTACTGGCTAGCCCACTCTCTCCACTATTGATTCACCTCATCTCATTTGGGTCACCTCTATCTCCCTCCTCCCTCTTCTCTTCTCCATGTAACCCTGTGAACCTCTCTGAGTGACCCTCACTGTAGAGAAACTTATCATCTTTAATGTAGATGTTTTATCAATGGTGCTGTATAGAAGGAGAAGTTTTGAAACTACTGTAAAAATAAGACCGATAATCGGAAGCAGGAGACTTAAGTCCAAACCCTGACTCCAGGGAACTCCTGACTCCAAGGAACATTCATTGACAGGAGCTCATCAAATGCCTCCATACCGACACTGAAACCAAGCACCACACAAGGGCCAATAAGTTCCAGGGCAAGACATACCAAGCAAATTCTCCAGCAACAAAGGAACACAGCCCTGAGCTTCAAGATACAGGCTGCCCAAAGTCACCCCAAAACTATAGACATCTCATAACTCATTACTGGACATTTCATTGCACTCCAGAGAGAAGAAATACAGCTCCACCCACCAGAACACCGACACAAGCTTCCCTAACCAGGAAACCTTGACAAGCCACCTGTACAAACCCACACACAGTGAGGAAACGCCACAATAAAGAGAACTCCACAAACTGCCAGAATACAGAAAGGACACCCCAAACTCAGCAATTTAAACAAGATGAAGAGACAGAGGAATACTCAGCAGATAAAGGAACAGGATAAATGCCCACCAAACCAAACAAAAGAGGAAGAGATAGGGAATCTACCTGATAAAGAATTCCGAATAATGATAGTGAAATTGATCCAAAATCTTGAAACTAAAATGGAATCACAGATAAATAGCCTGGAGACAAGGATTGAGAAGATGCAAGAAAGGTTTAACAAGGACCTAGAAGAAATAAAAAAGAGTCAATATATAATGAATAATGCAATAAGTGAAATTAAAAACACTCTGGAGGCAACAAATAGTAGAATAACAGAGGCAGAAGACAGAATTAGTGAATTAGAAGATAGAATGGTAGAAATAAATGAATCAGAGAGAATAAAAGAAAAACGAATTAAAAGAAATGAGGACAATCTCAGAGACCTCCAGGACAATATCAAACGCTACAACATTCGAATCATAGGGGTTCCAGAAGAAGAAGACAAAAAGAAAGACCATGAGAAAATACTTGAGGAGATAATAGTGGAAAACTTCCCTAAAGTGGGGAAGGAAATAATCACCCAAGTCCAAGAAACCCAGAGAGTACCAAACAGGATAAACCCAAGGAGAAACACCCCAAGACACATATTAATCAAATTAACAAAGATCAAACACAAAGAACAAATATTAAAAGCAGCAAGGGAAAAACAACAAATAACACACAAGGGAATTCCCATAAGGATAACAGCTGATCTTTCAATAGAAACTCTTCAAGCCAGGAGGGAATGGCAAGACATACTTAAAATGATGAAAGAAAATAACCTACAGCCCAGATTATTGTACCCAGCAAGGATCTCATTCAAGTATGAAGGAGAAATCAAAAGCTTTTCAGACAAGCAAAAGCTGAGAGAATTCTGCACCACCAAACCAGCTCTCCAACAAATACTAAAGGATATTCTCTAGACAGGAAACACAAAAACGGTGTATAAACTCGAACCCAAAACAATAAAGTAAATGGCAACGGGAACATACTTATCAGTAATTACCTTAAATGTAAATGGGTTGAATGCCCCAACCAAAAGACAAAGACTGGCTGAATGGATACAAAAACAAGACCCCTACATATGTTGTCTACAAGAGACCCACCTCAAAACAGGGGACACATACAGACTGAAAGTGAAGGGCTGGAAAAAGATTTTCCATGCAAATAGGGACCAAAAGAAAGCAGGAGTAGCAATACTCATATCAGATAATAGACTTTAAAACAAAGGCTGTGAAAAGAGACAAAGAAGGTCACTACATAATGATCAAAGGATCAATCCAAGAAGAAGATATAACAATTATAAATATATATGCACCCAACACGGGAGCACCACAGTACGTAAGACAAATGCTAACAAGTATGAAAGGAGAAATTAACAATAACACAATAATAGTGGGAGACTTTAATACCCCACTTACACCTATGGATAGATCAACTAAACAGAAAATTAACAAGGAAACACAAACGTTAAACGATACAATAGACCAGTTAGACCTAATTGATATCTATAGGTCATTTCATCCTAAAACAATGAATTTCACCTTTTTCTCAAGCGCACATGGAACCTTCTCCAGGATAGATCACATCCTGGGCCATAAAGCTAGCCTTGGGTAAATTCAAAAAAATAGAAATCATTCCAAGCATTTTTTCTGACCACAATGCAGTAAGATTAGATCTCAATTACAGGAGAAAAACTATTAAAAATTCCAACATATGGAGGCTGAACAACACGCTGCTGAATAACCAACAAATCACAGAAGAAATCAAAAAAGAAATCAAAATTTGCATAGAAACGAATGAAAATGAAAACACAACAACCCAAAACCTGTGGGACACGGTAAAAGCAGTCCTAAGGGGAAAGTTCATAGCAATACAGGCACACCTCAAGAAACAAGAAAAAAGTCAAATAAATAACCTAACTCTACACCTAAAGCAACTAGAAAAGGAAGAAATGAAGAACCCCAGGGTTAGTAGAAGGAAAGAAATCTTAAAAATTAGAGCAGAAATAAATGCAAAAGAAACAAAAGAGACCATAGCAAAAATCAACAAAACCAAAAGCTGGTTCTTTGAAAGGATAAATAAAATTGACAAACCATTAGCCAGACTCATCAAGAAACAAAGGGAGAAAAATCAAATCAACAAAATTAGAAACGAAAATGGAGAGATCACAACAGACAACACAGAAATACAAAGTCTCAATACTATCAACAATTATATGCCAATAAAATGGACAACGTGGAAGAAATGGACAAATTCTTAGAAAAGTACAACTTTCCAAAACTGGACCAGGAAGAAATAGAAAATCTTAACAGACCCATCACAAGCATGGAAATTGAAACTGTAATCAAAAATCTTCCAGCAAACAAAAGCCCAGGTCCAGACGGCTTCACAGCTGAACTCTACCAAAAATTTAGAGAAGAGCTAACACCTATCCTGCTCAAACTCTTCCAGAAAATTGCAGAGGAAGGTAAACTTCCAAACTCATTCTATGAGGCCACCATCACCCTAATACCAAAACCTGACAAAGATCCCACAAAAAAGAAAACTACAGGCCAATATCACTGATGAACATAGATGCAAAAATCCTTAACAAAATTCTAGCAATCAGAATCCAACAACACATTAAAAAGATCATACACCATGATCAAGTGGGCTTTATCCCAGGGATGCAAGGATTCTTCAATATCCGCAAATCAATCAATGTAATACACCACATTAACAAATTGAAAAATAAAAACCATATGATTATCTCAATAGATGCAGAGAAAGCCTTTGACAAAATTCAACATCCATTTATGATAAAAACTCTCCAGAAAGCAGGAATAGAAGGAACATACCTCAACATAATAAAAGCTATATATGACAAACCCACAGCAAACATTATCCTCAATGGTGAAAAATTGAAAGCATTTCCTCTAAAGTCAGGAACAAGACAAGGGTGCCCACTTTCACCATTACTATTCAACATAGTTTTGGAAGTTTTGGCCACAGCAATCAGAGCAGAAAAAGAAATAAAAGGAATCCAAATTGGAAAAGAAGAAGTAAAACTCTCACTATTTGCAGATGACATGATCCTCTACATAGAAAACCCTAAAGAGTCCACCAGAAAATTACTAGAAATAATCAATGACTACAGTAAAGTTGCAGGATATAAAATCAACACACAGAAATCCCTTGCATTCCTATACACTAATAATGAGAAAACAGAAAGAGAAATTAAGGAAACAATTCCATTCACCATTGCAACGGAAAGAATAAAATACTTAGGAATATATCTACCTAAAGAAACTAAAGACCTATATATAGAAAACTATAAAACACTGGTGAAAGAAATCAAAGAGGACACTAATAGATGGAGAAATATACCATGTTCATGGATTGGAAGAATCAATATAGTGAAAATGAGTATACTACCCAAAGCAATTTATAGATTCAACGCAATCCCTATCAAGCTACCAACAGTATTCTTCACAGAGCTAGAACAAATAATTTCACAATTTGTATGGAAATACAAAAAACCTCGAATAGCCAAAGTGATCTTGAGAAAGAAGAATGGAACTGGAGGAATCAACCTACCTGACTTCAGGCTCTACTACAAAGCCACAGTTATCAAGACAGTATGGTACTGGCACAAAGACAGAAATATTGATCAATGGAATAAAATAGAAAGCCCAGAGATAAATCCACGCACATATGGACACCTTATCTTCGACAAAGGAGGCAAGAATATACAATGGATTAAAGACAATCTCTTTAACAAGTGGTGCTGGGAAATCTGGTCAACCACTTGTAAAAGAATGAAACTGGACCACTTTCTAACACCATACACAAAAATAAACTCAAAATGGATTAAAGATCTAAACGTAAGAACAGAAACTATAAAACTCCTAGAGGAGAACATAGGCAAAACACTCTCCGACATACATCACAGCAGGATCCTCTATGACCCACCTCCCAGAATATTGGAAATAAAAGCAAAAATAAACAAATGGGACCTAATTAACCTTAAAAGCTTCTGCACATCAAAAGAAACTATTAGCAAGGTGAAAAGGCAGCCTTCAGAATGGGAGAAAATAATAGCAAATGAAGCAACCGACAAACAACTAATCTCAAAATATACAAGCAACTCCTACAGCTCAACTCCAGAAAAATAAACGACCCAATCAAAAAATGGGCCAAAGAACTAAATAGACATTTCTCCAAAGAAGACATACAGATGGCTAACAAACACATGAAAAGATGCTCAACATCACTCATTATCAGAGAAATGCAAATCAAAACCACTATGAGGTACCATTTCACACCAGTCAGAATGGCTGCGATCCAAAAGTCTACAAATAATAAATGCTGGAGAGGGTGTGGAGAAAAGGGAACCCTCTTACACTGTTGGTGGGAATGCAAACTAGTACAGCCACTATGGAGAACAGTGTGGAGATTCCTTAAAAAACTGGAAATAGAACTGCCTTATGATCCAGCAACCCCACTGTTGGGCATACACACTGAGAAAACCAGAAGGGAAAGAGACACGTGTACCCCAATGTTCATCGCAGCACTGTTTATAATAGCCAAGACATGGAAGCAACCTAGATGTCCATCAGCAGATGAATGGATAAGAAAGCAGTGGTACATATACACAATGGAGTATTACTCAGCCATTAAAAAGAATACATTTGAATCAGTTCTAATGAGGTGGATGAAACTGGAGCCTATTATACAGAGTGAAGTAAGCCAGAAGGAAAAACATAAATACAGTATACTAACGCATATATATGGAATTTAGAAAGATGGTAACAATAACCCGGTGTACGAGACAGCAAAAGAGACACTGATGTATAGAACAGTCTTATGGACTCTGTGGGAGAGGGAGAGGGTGGGAAGATTTGGGAGAATGGCAATGAAACATGTAAAATATCATGTAGGAAACGAGTTGCCAGTCCAGGTTCGATGCATGATGCTGGATGCTTGGGGCTGGTGCACTGGGACGGCCCAGAGGGATGGTATGGGGAGGGAGGAGGGAGGAGGGTTCGGGATGGGGAACACATGTATACCTGTGGCGGATTCATTTCGATATTTGGCAAAACTAATACAATTATGTAAAGTTTAAAAATAAAATAAAATTAGAGAGATATTCAGTGTCTTCAAAATGATTTTACATATATTTGTCTGTTTATTTTTCATTGTTCCAGGTAGGAGGGAAAAAACCTGTTCTCTCTTACTCTATCGTAGGAGAATCTGAAGTCTGATTTCCCTCCTTTTTATCCAGCTAACTCATAAAATCTAAAGTTTGATTTTTCCACTACATAGAAAAAACTTCTGCCATTCAAATTCTTAGACCTTCTCAATTCTATCTAAGGACCATTGTGGGGTCTGCAAACTCTAGTGTAAAAAAACCCTGCTCCAGAAAACTCAAGCATCCTGTAGTAAAATTTCATCTTAGTTTTCATTAACCTCTAATTGAAACTTAGCATTTCCTCCCATTATAAATGTATGCCACAAACCACAGTAGTATTAACACTATGGTAGGTAACTTTGTCATCCTGGAGGATGGGAAGATCCCCTGGAGAAGGCAATGGCAACCCACTCCAGTATTCTTGCCTGGAGAACCCCTTGGACAGAGGAACCTGGCGGGCTACAGTCCACAGGGTTGCAAAGAATCGGACACGACTGAAGCAACTTAGCATGCACAATGTAACTTTGTCACACACAAAAAATCACAGACATGTCATTTCACTGTGTGTTTTTACCCTGCTTTGGAAAGTGGAGACAGCCTGGAGATGACAACCATGCGTCCCTCTCTCTCTCTCACTTTCCCCCATGCAGTCCCCCTCCCTCACGTGATAACCTTGGAATATCCTAGAAATTTCTTTCTGCCTTGTGCATTACCCACATATTTGCTGTATTTTGTCCAGTTCTACTCATGGCTTGGTCCACTGAAGGAGTGGCATCAACACCCTCCTTTCACATTTGGGGAACGAGACTCAGTGAGCGTACTCAAGGTCTCAGGAATGGTAGCATCCAGAACACTTCCATTTCTGTTTTCCAACCCTGGGGTTCCTCTACCCTGCATTGTGTCTGCTATTTCTGTACCAGGGTTTAGCTTAAAGTTGTCACAAAATGACAAACTCAGCCATGAGCTTATGAGCATTAAAATGCTTTCCTACCACCAAGAGGTATCTGGAGTTAAAATTCTTTTGCTGTCTATTTGCATAAAAACCTAAAACTGTGACTTATGAGACAATAGAGTATCATTTATTCAGCTTATATTAAACTAAACATATAATAAATACGGGCTTCCCTTGTGGCTCAGTGGTAAACAATCCATATGCTAATGCAGGGGATGCAGGTTTGATCCCTGGGTTGGGAAGATACCCTGGAGAAAGAAATGGCAACCCTGTCCACTATTCTTGCCTGGAGAATCCCATAAACAGAGGAGCCTGGCCGGCTACAGTCCATGGGGTTGCTAAAGAGCTGGACATGACTTAGCAACTAAACAGCAATATAATAAATACTGAATTATGCTCACATGAGCAATGGGTACTAGCTGCTCAATGTCTGAGAAGACTGGGAGAAAGCCATAGGATGGAAGATGAAAGGGCCCGTCAATTTAATATTACAGAACATGCAGTGCTCTGACAGATTTGTCATTTTTTGGAAAAATAACTGGAAAAATCACATGTGCTCATAGAGACAAGTAGAATAAGCATTTTCTATTTCCATCAAAAAAGTACAATATTTCTTATTGCAGGATATTTTAAGTGATGAGAGGAGGTTCTATCCTCCTCTTGCCCCAGTCAGCTTCTTAGAGTCAACATCAACACAAGTACATGCCCATAACTTGAAAATTTGAAAATAAAAAGGCTTTGAAAGTTGCCTTCAGAGCTACAACATTTAAGCAACTTGTTAAATGTTGATATATCAGCCTTATTCGTCTACATGAGATTCTATGCTGTTTGTTGCTGTTCAGTCACTAAATTCTGTCCAACTCTTTGCAGTCCCATGGACTGTAGCATATCAGGCTCCTCTGTCCTTCACTATCTCCCTGAGTTTGCTCAAAATCACATCCAATGAGTTGGTCTTGCTATCTAACCATCTTATCCTTTGCTGTTCCCTTCTCCTTTTGCCTTCAGTCTTTTCTAGCATCCGAGTCTTTTCCAACCAGTCAGCTCTTCGCATCAAGTGGCCAAAATATTGGAGCTTTAGCTTCAGCATCCTTCCAATGAACATTCAGGACCACTTTCCTTTAGGATTGACTGGTTTGACCTCCTTGCAGTCCAAGGGACTCTTAAGAGTCTTCTCCAACAGCACAGTTTCAAAAGCATCAATTCTGTGGCACTCAGCTTTCTTTATGGTCCAACTCTCACATCCATACATGACTACTGGAAAAACCATAGCTTTAACTATATGACCTTTGTTGGCAAAGTGATGTCTCTGCTTTTTAACACGCTGTCTAGGTTTATCATGGTTTTCCTTCCAAAGAGCAAATGTCTTTTCATTTCATGGCTGCAGTCACTGCAGTGATTTTGGAGCCCAAGAAAATGAAATTTGTCATTAGTTCCACTTAGAAGAAGGAGAAAAAAGTATTCTCTATGAAAAAAGAAAAATGGCTCTAGAGTAAATACCTGTTGCTG
>NW_020868179.1:0-20070 GCF_003369695.1 Bos indicus x Bos taurus
TTCAGGAAATTTCAAATATCTGATCTATAATAATATCCAATTACATCTGAGCTCATTCAAGTGAGTAATATTTGCTGTATATTACTTAAATATGAATCTTCTATTCATAAGAACAAGGAGTAACATTCTTTCCTTTGAATCATCCAAAATGAGATTAGTTTTTTTTTTTAATTTATTTTAACATTCTGAAAGCAGCTGTGTCTCACACAATAAGTGACATGTGACAGTTACAACCAAACAGCATTTTTTTCTTAGAGGATGTAAAATACTGGTGCATCTTACAATAGTTGTCAAGTGAAATGTGAAATGCTAGTTGCTCAGTTGTGTCTGACTCTTTGCGACCCCATGGACTGTAACCTACCAGGCTCCCTGTCCATGGGATTCTCCAAGCAAGAATAATGGAGTGGGTTGCCATTCCCTTCTCCAGGGGATCTTTCTGACCCAGGGATCGAACTTGAGTCTCCTGCATTGGCAGACATTCTTTACTGGCTGAGCCACCTGGGGGCTGGCATTACAATTACTAGTTGTCTTAACTCCGAGAGAATATGTAGTGATATTTATGAATTTAGGGGCAGACAAAAACTTAGCCATATATAATCTACACAGGTAGTCTCTATCATTTCAATTGCCTAGAAAGGTGTTTTTCTGTTACAGTTTTTATTGGGCTTGTGATCAAAATAAACAACCAAATTCTCATGGTAAGAAGTCTTGGAAATTGTCTTGACAAAATGAGAAAGCAGGAAGGAAATATTATTCACTGGAAAATGTTGGGCTGAAATATTCTTTGAATCATCATTGCTTATTAAAGTCAGATGGCACAAGAACCATTGAGCAGGTGTGTTTTTCATAATGAAGGTTTGTTTACTTTTTTTTTTTTTTTTAATACTGGCATCATTCCAGAGGTGGGATGAACTCAGCTGTGGATGGCTATGAAGAAATAATAGGAAGAGGGAAAACATCAGCTAGACTTCAAACAGCTTGACACATCTAATAGGCAAAGCCAGCATTATTTTGTAGTGGATGTATCATTTAATATAAGAGTAGTCAATAGTCTTGATTAAAGGAGAAGGAAGTTGGAATTGCTGTCATTGTTTCCAGTAAAATCTCATGATGATGAATAACTTCATATATATCTAGAGAGAGATGGAGTAGTCTAATAAAAAAAAAATTTGTATCAGATCATTGGCAGCATAACAGATAGAAGTAAATATTTAAAGTATGTTCCTATATATTATGTACACATACATATGTATATGTCCACAAATATAAAGGCCAGTCAAAGAGAAAGAATTTCCCAATGAACTCAACTCTCTGCAAGAAATGTTTATGCAAATATTCTGCTTTAAAAGACCACTGGGGTTTTATGAAATCTTGGTTTTAAAGGGAATAAAGAGAGGGCAAAGACTACAATCAGAATGCAAAACTTGATTGGTATAATAAGAAAATTTGATAAAAGGAAATGCTCTAAAATGCACACTTTTTAAAGGTATATATTATCTATGTAGGATGCCTGAAAGATTATAGACTATGAGATGTTACAAATATTTTGCTGGTGATGCTTTAAAGCCATGTAGGAGATTTGAATTTCTGTAAAGCAGATTTTTTTTTTTTTTTTTTAGCCCAAAGACTTTATCCGAATGGAAGTAAGTATCCTTTTGAGAGACTGTTTAATCCTAGAATTGTAGATAGGTAAACCGCGGAGAAGGCAATGGCACCCCACTCCAGTACTCTTGCCTGGAAAATCCCATGGACCGAGGAGCCCTGGTAGGCTGCAGTCCATGGGGTTCGCTAAGAGTCGGACATGACTGGCAACTTCCCTTTCACTTTTCACTTTCATGCATTGGAGAAGGAAATGGCAACCCACTCCAGTGTTCTTGCCTGGAGAATCCCAGGGACAGGGGAGCCTGGTGGGCTGCGTCTATGGGGGTGCACACAGAGTTGGACACGACTGAAGTGACTTAGCCCCAGCAAACCCTGAGAAGACACACACTATAGCTTGTGTCAGGGCCATAAGGAGAAGAGTTTAAGAAGAGAAAGAGAAATGATAGGTGTAGAAAAGCGGCTTTCATTGCAACGAGGTAGATATACAGAACAAATCAGGGATGGGAGAAAAAAAAATAGAAAAGAAAAAACCAAACAAGCAGCAGGACAGGGTATAACTGCTAATAATAGCAATATTATTTGAAAAAGAGTTTGTATAAATACCTCAAAAGTACCTAGTCTTCTGGATTCGTATTATAAATCTCATTTATATGTGCTTCAAACTGGGAAAAAGGCACTGATTTTCATCTCATCAAACTATTATCAACTCCTTAGTAAGAGAAAACCCATGGGTAAAAAAATCTCTCTTAAGAATGAAGTATATAATATTGTATGTTTCATTTTATATATTTTGTTTTTATTCACTTTATATAATTTGTAGTTTTATACAACAGTGATTATTAGGCCCTTTTGAAAAGTGAGGCCTCTAATTCTTTATTGTGTGTATTTTCTGTGAATGGATGGAGCCCATATTATAGGCCATTCAATTGCTGGGTAGAGAAGGGGAGAATTGTGAAGTATTGCCTCAGTAGGGATTCTTGCACAGATAGCCTTATTATTAGGCCTTATTAACCTAGAGCTGATAAGTTTACAGAGCATTTCCTTCATATTACATTCTCAAATGTAATTCCTGCTTTAGCGGCTTTTGGTGTGTATCAATGAACAAACTAAGAAAGACTTCTGCTTTTGTGGAGCTTATGGTCCAGAAGGAAAGACAGAAATAAAGTGAGTTTTTTGGACACATAAAGCAAACATTACAGCCGAGTGAGGGAATAGTGTAGGGGCTAGAGGGCAGCAGGGAGTGGGGGTACAAGAAATGTAGTAACTGTGTGAGTTTGAAGCAGAGAGTTGAAGAAGTGAGGGAATTCATCACATAGGTATCTGGGAAAAATTGTATTTCATTTGAGAAAACTGCTAGATTCAAGACCCTAATTATTTGGATACCATACTGGTGTTTCCTAGGGACTAGATGAAGGCCATTTTGTCTGGAACAAGCCTGGGGTAGTACCAGATATGATCAGAAGTCACTGAAAGGGATGTTCCCATAATTCTGTTTGCAGTTTTTCCTATTGATTTGGTACAGAGGAGGAACCTGATGTGACAAATTTTAGCACCTCCTTCTGAATGCTGTGTTAACATTGATGGAAGGAAGGGAAGGAGAAGAGAGCATACTGATTGGTGGAGGCTGGGATGGATGAGGAGGCTGAGGTCATGATGGTTCACTGGCATTGGTAAGAATGTATAAGATTCTGGGTATATTTTGAAGGTGGATCCAAGGGAATTTTCTAATCAATTGAAGAGTGTAGGTTTGTGAGGGAAAGAGAGGTGTCAAAGATAAATCTGATTTTTTCTGGCCTAACAAATGGAATGGAAGACAAAGTCAGTATTAAGGTGTTGTGAAAGGCTGTGTATATGGCTGGCTTGGGCTACAAATGAGCAGAAGAAATTTCAAGTTCTCTGTGCTCAAGCGTTACAAGGATATAGAAAAATTGCTAATATTTAGCTAATATGGCACCTAGCATAGTTAAGAGAATCATATTCACCACATTGTCTCATGTAACCATTTTCTACCAGGATAAAAATCTACCTCTCCTCCCTTGTGAAGACGTCTGTGCTACGCGCTAGTTGCTTCCTTCATGTCTAACTCTTTGCGACACTATGGGCTGTAGCAGGTTAGGCTCCTCTGCAGGGGATTTTCCAGGCAAGAATACTAGAGTGGGTTCCCGGGGCTCCCCTCCACCAGGGGATCTTCCCAACCCAGTGATTGAATGATTATGACTCGTTAAGTATCCTGAATGTTTGCAGGTGGGTACTTCACTTGTGCCACCTAACACTCCTATGTAATCCTATTGCTGTAAAATGTCATCTAATGTGTGCAGCATTTCAAGGAACAGGCCTGTGATCTCTAGTGTCCCCATCTGAAGGCCTGAAACAAATACTTGCTTTACTAGGGCTCTGCTACCAAGGATCTGATATTATCCACTTCTCTATAGTTGCAATTTTCTTTGATTGATTTGCTAATAATTAATTTCTATTTGTCATCTGCAGGCATTCATACTAATTGTATTTAATGGACTGTGAGCTACTGAAATATTTAAAGTTATTGCTAGTAATGCAAATATGCTTACTGATAGAATATAAAAATAAGCAGTTGGTAAACCAATGAAGATGTGCATTATCTGGGATCATTGAGCTTATAAAAGTTTAATGGAGGCTAGAAGAAATAATATCATTACCATTCTAAGGAACTAAAAAAAAAGTCGTAGGCAGATGGATGCAGCAAACTAATATTTGAATAGACTGCAAGTCATTGTTATTCACATGATAACTTTTAAATTTTTATATATAGCAAAGATTAGTATCTTCCCCTGGTTGGTGATTTTTGCAACCGAAATTCATCATACTTGACTATATCAAGAGCTACTTTTCTCTTCATTTTCTTTTTCTGTATTTAATGCTATCATTTTTTGCAATTTTTTTAGCATTAATATGAAAACTCTATCCAATATCAAAATTCTACATTTACCTTTGTTGTTAATGTACCTTAAATGTATAAAAAAAGATACTTTTGGCTTCATTATTCATTTTGTTTATTAACTATTATTATGATAAAAATTGATAAGTAATAAAAATTCTCAAAGCTGTTTCACCGGAGTTTTTTTGTTTGTTTGGTGTACACTTTTCTTTGCCTCCTCTTGTTCTGAGATGTTGATTGGATATAACAGAATGCAGGCAGGCAAATAAGACTGATATATGTGGCAAGAAAAATATTTCTATGTGATTCTCTTAAGTTTATTAAGATGAAATAATTTGGATCATCAAGGAATGGTAGAAAATATAAGCTTTGGTGTAAATAATAATGAAAATCATACAATTGTACATGAAGGAAAGTTACATGGCTCAAAATAGCCTGGAGTTAAAAACTTCCCTCCAGGTCCTCCCACCATTCTATGCAAAACAAGGAACTCTCTCACCTGAAGAAAAAAAATGGACATTGATTACACCCAGCTCCCAGCCACAGGTCCCAGCCTCTGGCTGATCTCCAGAATTCCTTGCTCCAGCCGTTTAAGAGAGATACTACTCTGAACAACCTTGGAGAAGACCAGGCCATCTTAAGACAGTAGATTTTCACATATATGCCTATATATACTCACTCTTTTCTTGGTTTAGTGCAGCAGCTCACTAATCTGACTGCTGCCCCTTCTCGCCTCATTAAAGGCGATCTGTTCCTGTGAAGTGCTGGTCTCGTTCTTTTTCTGAACCTCGACTTCTCTTAACTCCCTTACCCTACACTACAGCTAAGAACAACTAGGCTAATCTTACAGTTGAGTTAACTGAGGATACAAACATGCTACGGTTTCAATGGCTTCAAGATGTAGAAAGAGGATTTTTTTCTGAGGTCATTATTTCTGAAGTTGATGGTCTTTTATTCAGTGTAGTATCCTGACTTGCCAAGGTGAAACAATTAGTGATACCAAGGATTCTAAGTGATACCAAGACTTATCCTGACATATTATCCTCTAGGCAATAATGAATTATTAAAGGATTTCAATAAGGAAATCATATGAAAATCATAATATTGTAGGGAGATTTAATTTAATACATAAGTAGTATTGGTATTGGGGGAGAGAGGGAGAAAACAGTTAACTTGTTATTACTTTACTCTAGCTATAAGTTGATAATGATATTAAATTCCAGATTGGTAATAATAAATAAAGAATATATTAAAAGTATTTCAAAGAAATAGAGCAAGGTTTACTTGTTGGGCTGAATGTAAGTAAAATGAATGTAGATTACAGTAAGATATTGCATATTATGGGCTTCCCTGGTGGCTCAGTGGTAAAGAATCTGCCTCCCAGTCAGGATATGTGGATTCAGTCTGAGTTGGGAAGATCCCCTGGAGAAGAAATGGCAACCCACTCCAGTATTCTTACCTGGGGAAACCCCATGGGCAGATAAGCCTGGTGGGCTACAGTCCATGGGGTCACAGAGTATCCAACGTGACTTAGCTACTAAACAATATTGCATATTACAGATGCTCTAAATTCTATTTTTGATGGCCACTCTCCACTTGACTGATCTTGTACTAAGCATTTATTCTGTCTTTTTCTTCAGAGGATTCTTATAGAAATTCATAGAGCATAAGGTTCTCAAAAACGTTTTATAAACAGTAAAAGTCCCAACAAATATAATGTGACTTTTGTACTATGACTTTAAAAATTATCAAAATAGTGTTATTAAAAATAATTTCCATTTCTGTCACAAGTCTCAGGGATCAATATTATTCAAGTAGATGAAATTTTGGTGAATTTTCAAATTATGTTTCATATTCTCTTAGCATTTTCTCTCTCTGCTCAGGGTGTATGTGAAAGATAGCAAGTTTCTACCCTCACCAGAGAGTTCAAAATAGAATGGGTATAAGAGAAAGCCACAAAAGTCAGAACACAATCTACTTTCCATATTAAATCTGCATATTTTGGCTAAGAGACATAATCACTATTGTAGTACAGGGTTTTAACTAGGGCAGAAGTGCTACATGCTTTCAACATAACCTTCCTACTGTCATAGAAGTCTTAGGGAGATTCTTCCCTGTTGAGAAGAGTCCTGGGACACTGAGGTAGTCACAACTGTTGATTTTCTTGGGGGTAAAAACAGTCCCTAACTTAATCCAGTTCAAAATTGTTGTGAAGATGTGTACACACCTCTGGGATGGTCAAGAACTTTAATATGTAGGCCAGACTTTAAGGGCATAGAACTTATGAGAGAAACTCGAAGAGGTTTGGAGTAGGGGCCACACACAGCAGCAAGCTTCAAGCAATGGAGAGGGTGTGGATTTCACATGCCCTTTAAAAGCTGTTTATTACCATTTCCTGGTTTAGCCTGTCCCTGAAAGGTCTAAATCACATAGAGCAGAGAAGAGGTGTGGAGTAAAGGAAAAAAGGAAACGGAGATGAGGCAACAATACTGCTAGAGAAAGACCCATAAAAAAGCTGTTAATCAGAAATGCAAAGGTTCAGTAATTCAAAAAAGGGTTTTTCAAGAGCAGTGATATGGAGAGCAAATCATGAGATGTAGAACAGAGGGCCAGTGGAACACAAACAGTGGAGGACAGCAGGAGTGAGTTCAGAGAAATGTCCTGGTGGCTTAGAGGGTGAAGCGTCTGCCTGCAATGCAGGAGACCCGGGTTCGATCCCTGGGTCAGGAAGATCCCCTGGAGAAGGAAATGGCAACCCACTCCAGTACTCTTGTCTGGAAAATCCCATGGACAGAGGAAGGAGCCTCGTAGGATACAGTCCGTGGGGTCACAAAGAGTCGGACATGACTGAGAGAGGACACATGCATATATAAGTATATTCCATGTTCTTCACTCCTCCTCTGCTCACCTTAAAATATCTCAGGATAGTAATGTGGAGGAGAGCAAGAATAAGACTGGAAATGGTAGATGAACGTTAAACTGAGAGTATCACTCTAAAGGTGACATACCAGGGCTCTATGGCAGGTGAAGGAAGAAAACATAGTTAAAAAAACTGAGATCCATGTATTTGTTATTTATAATTCCATTTCCCAATTTACAATATTTTAAATGGAAAACAAACCAAACAGTTGTTATTGCACCTATTACAACTTTTGTTCATTTTAGGCAATGTCCAATTATATCATTAAGTTTGAGAGAAAGCAAAGTAGTCCACTGAATTATCTCATTATTTTCAAAATTTTTGCTATATGTATGGCTGGGTCCTACTTTTTTTCTTTCTTTTTGAAATGCAATTTATTTTTATCTTAATTTTTTTAAATTTTATATTGGATTAGAGTCAATTTATAATGCTATGTTAGTTTTAGGTTTATAGCAAAGTGATTCAGTTATACATACATTCAATCTTTTTCAGTTTATTTTCTCATATAAGTTATTACAGAGTATTGAGTAGAGTTCCCTGTGTTATACAGTAGGTGCTTGTTGATTATCTGTTTTATATATAGGTATACATGTTAATCCAAACCAACTAATTTATCCTCCCCCCAACATTGCACCTTTGGTGATCATCTGTTTTCTAATTCTGTGAGTCTCTCTTTTGTAAATAATTTCATTTGCATTACTTTTAAGATTCCACATGTAAGTGATATCATATGATACTTGTCTTTCTCTCTGACTTACTTCACTTAATATGATAATCTCCAGGTTCATCCAAGTTGTTGCAAATGGCATTATTTAATTCTTTTTAATGGCTGGGTAATATTCCATTGTATATATGTACCATATCTTCCTTATTCATTCATCTGTTGATAGACATTTAGGTTTTATTCTAATGAAAGCCTAAGCCAAGATAATTTGCAGGATTTCACTAAATCTCTTGCCTCTATGAACCTCAGCAATCCAGAGAAGATGAACAGTATTTGGTGGTGATACCAGACTCCCTCTAAGAATTGTTTGTGTGCTTCAAAAAGTTTACACTGTATTCTAACTGTTGGGACACCGTAGGAACACAATTGATTGATGGTGTGATGCCCTATAATGTTATTTATGCATGGACCACTTTTAGCATGTCAGAACTGAAAATAGTACTATCTGAAGCTTATCAAATAATGCAGATCAAGGAAGAAATGCTACTGGTTTTTGACTATGCGAAAAGTCACTTAGGGAAGTGGTGGTGGCTAGAAAATCACCATGATACTGAACACAAATCTTAAATATTCCCAGTAATAACAGGGAAAAGAAAACACAAAGGCATAAGGTATTTATGGTCACAAGAGAAAATACAGTATGAAATTTGATGTGTGGAAATTTGTCATCATCAAATGTTCTGAGTTATAATCATGTCATATAAGTAAGGGCTTCCCAGGTGGTGCTAGTGGTAAAGAACCCCTCTGCCAATGCAGGAGATGTAAGAGATGCAGGTTCGATTATGGATGGGGAAACCCCCTTGGAAGAGGGCTTGGCAGTCCATTCCAGTATTCTTGCCTGGTGAGTCCCATGGACAGAAGAGCCTGGAGGGCTATGGTCCATACAGTCACAAATAGGACATGACTGAAATGACATAGCACACACATATACATATAAGTAAATGTCATTATATTAAAGACATTAAAGACATTCAAGAAAAATACATTACTAGTGACTTTAAAATACTACTGCAGTCATTTAGGAAAACATAAGTTAAGAGAAGTGAAAACCCCTGATCAAGTTTTGAAACGATTGAGAATAGTGGGACTGCATCCAGAGGTAATAATTCCAACAGGAAAAAAAGTGATGTTACTTTCAAAGGAGGAGTTTTTTGGGAGACAACAAAAACACAAAGAGAAATGATGAAATAAATAGAAGAGGAATCAATAGATCCAAGGCTCAGTGTGAAATTTATATATTGTAAATAATTTCAATCCAATGTATGTAAGTGACACAAGAAATTTTTAACTGTGAAATGATTCACTAACATTAAATCAAAATAAGTAATTACTATGAACGTATTATTTCAATACAAATAATTTTATCATTGAATTTTATATTCAATGTGCATATTTATGTGTTAAATTAGTTTGCTTTTCTTTAATACAGAAATAGAATTATTTTAACTTTCTATTTTAGTAGAGTTTCTATTCTTTATTTCTTTTTTTTATGTTCTTTTAATCAAAAAGCCTTCAGTACCAGCTATGATTGTGTGACTGTAATTGATCTGGCAGTGGAATGGAATTTTCCAGTGATGAATTTAGATTGATTTAGCAGTAGAATTGATTTGTAGTACAGACATATCAAGTATTATAAAGAATCATAAATATAAAAAAAATCAGAGACAACACAACAACCACTCTTAGAAAAGATTGTAATTCAATTACAGCAGTCAGTTCTGTCTACCTTAATTAATCTAGTCAGCATTCAGCGGGAGACTAAAGTTGCTTTTTTAGTTTGGTTCTTTAGAAGACACAGAGTTTTCAAATGAGTCATTCTCCATAGGATTTTAAAACTAGTCACATATTTATATAAATATATTTCTTCACTTTCCAATTAAATGCAGGTTCCTAAGTTTAGTATGTTGTCTATTAGCTCCAATGAGTTAGTACTTATTAAATTGTGACAAGCTCTATATTGAGCTACTAGGTTGAGGTCCATTTCAAATCTGCGAAGTGACGTGAAAGCCGCTCAGTTGTGTATGGCTCTTTGCGATGCCATGCACTATACAGTCCATAGGATTCTCCAGGCCAGAATACTGGAGTGGGTAGCCTTTCTCTTCTCCAGGGTCTCTTCCCAAGCCAGGTATCAAACTCAGGTTTCCTGCATTTAGGGCAGATTCTTTACAAATGAGCCACAAGGGAAGCATCAGGTATGCTACTTGGAAATTCTTAGTAGTTATTGACAGAGTACTGCCATATTTCTGAAATGTGTTCCTTTCTTGTTCCTAGTATACTTCTGTAATATTCAGGATTGTAAGACATGTTTCCTATATTATATTATTATTGTATTTATTATAAGCTATTGTGGCTCAGTGGTAAAGAATCAGCCTCCAATGCAGGAGATGCAAGAGACATAAGTTCAATCCCTGGGTTGGGAAGATCCCCTGGAGTAGGCAACCCACTCCAGTATTCTTGCCTGAAAAATTCCATGGACAGAGAAGCCTGTGAGCTAAAGTCCATGGGTTACAAAGAGTTGGACCAACTGAGCATATGAGCCAGAGTCCTGTGGCATGCTGCTGGAAACTTTCTAGTGATTATTTATAATGATATCGCACTCCAGTACTCTTGCCAGGAAAATCCCACAAACGGAGAAGCCTGGTGGACTGCAGTCCATGGGGTCGCTGAGAGTCGGACACGACTGAGCGACTTCACTTTCACTTTTCACTTTCATGTATTGAGAAGAGAATGGCAAACGACAAACCCACTCCAGTGTTCTTGCCTGGAGATCCCAGGGATGGGGGAGCCTGGTGGGCTGCCATCTATGGGGTCACACAGAGTCGGACACGACTGAAGTGACTTAGCGGCGGCGGCTCCTTTATTTTAATAATTTTTGTACTTCTCCTCTGCAATGCTTCTTCTCGTTTCTTAGTGCTTTTTAAGTTATTTTCACTTTATATTTGAGTCATCTAACATTTTATATTATTTTATTTTGTCAAAGTTCTTAAACATGATTCACTATTGTACTCATAAAATATTCAGATCTTTGATATGCAAATCAAAATGTTCTCAATATATGTGAAATTATTTGATCATAAACTCTTAATAGTTTTTATAAACCTATTTAAAATCAATTAAAATTTTTATCAAAGTAATATATGTATATGGATAAGAGTATACCAGTACTAAACGGCTTCAATGAAATATAGCAATTTTGTTATATAGCAAATTTTCATTATATAGCAAATATAGCAAAAATTTTGCTGTGCAGCCCTTGTTCACCTTCAGTATTGTTTGCAAAGACAAACAATGTTAGCATTAGCATTTAAAAACTTTCTTCAGTATATCTTAATATTTTTCTTACACTGCTGTCTTTGATTTATATATTTTAGATAATCATTAACTTTGTCCTGTGTAATTGGAAAATATAGCTCTTTCTGTATTAACTGTTTTTACTTCTTCTTCTGTCAATCTTCACAACACTTTTGTCAGAATTTTTGTTTAAACTCATAGCCAGAAAGCTATACTAACATAATAATACTCAAACTGCAGGGGTTGCAATAGAAAAAGGGGCCCTTGTAGGAAAGAAAATCAATATATTTCTTTCCTAGAGAAAATCTTGTATGAAAAAATAAAATACCTGCGGGGGAAAACAATGTGCTCATTGATGTAGTTGATTTACTGAAGCTACTTATCTCCTCACTACATGGTAATGCACAGTTGAGGACTGGTAGCCAGTCAGAGACCACATTTTGAAGAACAATGTTAGTGTTTTATCATATAATTCCTTTGTTATACAGCTTTCTTATTTCCTTGAATTAAGCATTATTTCACTTTTTCCCATTTGCTTAGTTTGATGATTTTTTTTTGCGTCCACAAACCCTGGTCAAATATTTTTCCAAATACCAACACTTTTAAACCCACAAACACCAATAAACTATCAGTTGAGATTATTTTTTAATAGTCTTTGTTCACACACTTCTCTGCTTTCTCGCTACAGTGTGGGTTGGGAGCTCTCTCCGCCTGCTGCAAGTCTTCATCCCATTCTCTCCTTTACTCTGTGACCTGCGGTTGAATTCTCAGCCTCTTCAGTCCTCTCTGCTTTTTTCATTAATCTCTCATGTTGCCGAATAGCAAAATCAGTTTTTGCAACCTCACTAAATTGGGTATGTATAGAATCTAGGATGAAGTGATCTTCCCTCAGAATGCTGAAGGTGAATTCCCAGTGTCTTCTAGGATACAGTATACTATTGAACTTTCTGATACCATTCTGAATACTGTTGTTTGTGTTTAGTTTTTGGTTCAAAAGGAATTTAAAACTCAAGCTTTTCTCACTGATGTGATCTACATTCAATCATTTACTCCACAATTAAGTGTGCCCATTCAATCAGTGAATGGCGCTAAATGGTAAAGAATCCACCTGCAATGCAGGATTTAAGAGATGTGGGTTTGATCCCTGGATTGGGAAGATCCCCTGGAGGAGGGCAAAAAACCCACAGTATTCTGGCCCAAATCCCATGGGCGAGGAGCCTGGAGAACTACGGTCCGTAGGGTCAGAAAGAGTCGGATACGACTAAAGCGACTGAGCATGGCTTCAGCAATTTTGGACTTCAAGACTTGGACATATTTTGTGTAATTTTCCTTTGATAGATCATTTCTTTCTCTTTCTATCCTTCTCCCTTTTGGAAATTATATAATAAAAGTCTTGTCTTTTTATTTTAATTTTATCCTTTCACTTAAAAAGTTAGGCATCCTGTTTTTAATATCTAGAAGTTGTTATTCTCTGTTATTTTATTATCTTCTTACTTTGTGACCAAAACATCTTTATTTTTCTGAGGAAATCAGTTATAGATTTTACTGTTAAAAAGATATTTTCTACTTTCTACATTTTTATATTTCCTCTGGATTGCCTGCCTTTTTATTGCATTTTAGTTTCTTCCCTTTTTTGATAAAGGCTTTGATTAAACATTTATACTTAAAAGTAAGGCATAAAGCATAGATTAGAATTGATATTTGCCATGAGCTTAGTTCACTAAGTTGTTTTGTTTCAGTGTGATTAGGGTGGCAAGCAAGCTTTTCCTGAGAGATGCTTTCAGCATTTTTCCCCCCATCATTTTTGTTTAGCTGTTTATTTTCAGGAGACTAGTGTCTTGCATTAAAATAAAAGACACTTAATATGAGCATTTCACTGCAAGACAGGTGAAGTCTGTTGGTGATAGTATCAGTTACATTCAAAGAGAGAGGATGGACAGTGGCCCTGTTCGAACACAAAACACTTCCACGTTTCCTGATCTTTACCCCTTTCTGACCATTGGTTTTGTGTTATGTGGTGGAACACAATTGCTAGTCCTTCAGCAGGTGATAGGTAGGTAATATTGTCTCCCTTTTCACTTGTCTCTCCCATTCCAAACACTGCATTTGTCATTGCTTTCATAAGTTAGATTCTGGCAGTTATTCCTTTTCCAAATGGTTTGAAAATCTCATGCCTACTATTTTTTCCTGTTTTCCTTATATGTGTAAGCAATGCTTTATTCTTTCTTACGGTCAGGGTGAATTACTTTTTGAAAGGAAAGAGAAATTGCATGCAGTTATTCTGCAATCTTTAATTAGACTAACAAGTGTGTTTGTGGTGCATTTGTTCAAAATTCAATATGTATTTTAACTCTAGGTATGGTAGTATTTGTTTGATTAATTTCAAATCACTAAGTAATAAACATAAACAAAACAAATATATGGTGTTACTTTTAATTCATCACCTGTCAGTAATGAAAACACAAAATTGCTGAGCAATATTTAGAGTCACCAAAATCACTAGCTTCCTAAGTCCAGTGATTACTTGAAAATTTTGTTTGGTTGAAATGAATAAAATATTGAAGAATATATACATATACTTATGAAATAGAGGGGAAACAATGGAAACAGTATCAGACTTTATTTTGGGGGGCTCCAAAATCACTGCAGATGGTGACTGCAGCCATGAATTCAAAAGACCCTTACTCCTTGGAAGAAAAGTTATGACAACCATAGCATAGATGCATACATAGCAGAAAAGCAGAGACATTACTTACTTCCCAACAAGGTCCGTCTAGTCAAGGCTGTGGTTTTTCCAGTGGTCATGTCTGGATGTGAAGATGGACTGTGAAGAAGGCTGAGTGCAAAGAATTGATGCTTTTGAAGTGTGGTATTTGGAGAAGACTCTTGAGAATCCCTTGGACTGCAAGGAATCCAGCCAGTCCATTCTGAAGGAGATCAGCCCTGGGGTTTCTTTGGAGGGAATGATGCTGATGCTGAAACTTCAGTACTTTGGCCCCTCATGCGAAAGCGATAGAGTTACTCATTGGAAAAGACTCTGATGTGGGGAGGGATTGGGGGCAAGAGGAAAAGGGGACGACAGAGGATGAGATGGCTGGATGGCATCACCGACTCGATGGACATGAGTTGAGTAAACTCCGGGATCGGTGATGGACAGGGAGGCCTGGTGTGCTGCAATTCATGGGGTTACAAAGAGTCGGACATGACTGAGCAACTGAACTGAACTGAACTGATGCATGTATCTCTGTAAGTTTACACAAAGATACATAGATATAGATATATATATATGTTCTATTTTTAACTGAACATTTATCTTTGACAGTTCCTTGCCTTTTCTCTGATAAAACACTTTTCACTAAAAAAGGCAGAGTTACTTTCTTTCATATTGGTGAGAGAACTCTTGCAGAAACATATTATTTATAACATAATTTTAAGAAAATTCTGTGTCTGTTATTGAATACTTAAATAATTAGTCTTTCTTGGTTAAAGATAGACTGAAACTTAAACTGATTTCAAACTCAGGGAGAATAGGTACTCCCAATACTTGCAGGGTAGGATGAATCAGTAGAGGAGATAATCCAAGAATTTTTATGTATTTATTTCTAATTCAGTAATGTTATTTTCACCCACCATAAAATGACATGACATGTCTTAGAAGCCCCAATGTAATTCCCTGAAAACTTAGTATTACAAAAGAACAGTGATAGGTCTTTGGAGTGGAGTTTAGAAGAGGAAGATGGCTCAGACACAAATCCTACTTCTAAAGTGCTTACAGTCAAATATAAGGGATATACTAAAAGACATGCCACTGAGAATTTCAGTCTGAAACCTTTATACCTGAAGAGTTATTAAATGAAGCATGAATATTTGAGGTTAACCTCAAACAGAATATCTATATCTGTCTAATAAACTCATTTTTGGGTTGTTTTTTATTAAATTTGAGCATGTAATGGTGCTTAACTTGGTGTGATAATTCATATATTATGATGTTAATGGACCTAAGGAATCTATTCAGAAATTATTCTAGTTTTAAACACATATCTGCTTTCAGTTCAGTTCAGTCGCTCAGTCGTGTCCGACTCTTTGCAACCCATGAATCACAGCACGCCAGGCCTCCCTGTCCATCACCAACTCCTGGAGTTCACTCAGACTCACATCCATCGAGTCAGTGATGCCATCCAGCCATCTCATCCTCTGTCATCCCTTTTCCTCCTGCCCCCAATCCCTCCAGCATCAGAGTCTTTTCCAATGAGTCAACTCTTCGCATGAGGTGGCCAAAGTACTGGAGTTTCAGCATCAGCATCATTCCCTCCAAAGAAATCCCAGGGCTGATCTCCTTCAGAATGGACTGGCTGGATCTCCTTGCAGTCCAAGGGATTCTCAAGAGTCTTCTCCAATACCACACTTCAAAAGCATCAATTCTTTGGCACTCAGCCTTCTCACAGTCCAACTCTCACATCCATACATGATCACTGGAAAAACCATAGCCTTGACTAGACGGACCTTTGTTGGCAAAGTAATGTCTCTGCTTTTCAATATGCTGTCTAGGTTGGTCATAACTTTTCTTCCAGGAGTAAGCGTCTTGAATTTCATGGCTGCAGTCACCATCTGCAGTGATTTTGGAGCCCCCCAAAATAAAGTCTGACACTGTTTCCACTGTTTCCCCATCTATTTCCCATGAAGTGATGGGACCAGATGCCATGATCTTTGTTTTCTGAATGTTGAGGTTTTAGCCAACTTTTTCTCTCTCCACTTTCACTTTCATCAGGAGACTTTTTAGTTCCTCTTCACTTTCTGCATATCTGTGTCATCTGCATATCTGAGGTTACTGATACTTCTCCCAGCATCTTGATTCCAGCTTGTGCTTCTTCCAGCCCAGCGTTTCTCATGATGTACTCTTCATAGAAGTTAAATATGCAGGGTGACAATATACAGCCTTGACGTACTCCTTTTCCTATTTGGAACCAGTCTGTTGTTCCATGTCCAGTTCTAACTGTTGCTTCCTGACCTGCATATAGGTTTCTCAAGAGGCAGGTCAGGTGGTCTGGTATTCCCATCTCTTTCAGAATTTCCCACAATTTCTTGTGATCCACACAGTCAAAGGCTTTGGCATAGTCAATAAAGCAGAAATAGGTATTTTCTGGAACTCTCTTGCTTTTCCATGATCCAGCGGATGTTGGCAAGTTGATCTCTGGTTCCTCTACCTTTTCTAAAAGCAGCTTAAACATATGGAAGTTCATGGTTCACGTATTGCTGAAGCCTGGCTTGGAGAATTTTGAGCATTACTTTACTAGTGTGTGAGATGAGTACAATTGTGCAGTAGTTTTGAGCATTCTCTTGGCATTGCCTTTCTTTGGGATTGAAATGAAAACTGGTCTTTTCCAGTCCTGTGGCCACTGCTGAGTTTTCCAAATTTGCTGGCATATTGAGTGCAGCACTTTCACAGCATACATCTTTCAGGATTTGAAACAGCTCCACTGAATTCCATCACCCCACTAGCTTTGTTCTTAGTGATGCTTTCTAAGGCCCCCTTGACTTCACATTCCAGGAGTCTGCTCTAGGTGATCAGGTGAGTGATCACATCATTATGATTATCTTGGTCATGAAGATCTTTTTTGTAATATCTGCTTTAGATATGCATAATGCTTTTATATTTTTGGCATAATAATATATTTACATACATATGTAGAAGTCTATAAATCTCTTCAGACTGAAGTCATGAGGCTAATTATCATGAAAGAATGGAATTAAAATGTATTCTGTCACATTCAATGTATATGATCAGTCTCTTTCAACAATAGTTTTAGGAATGAGTATAGATGTTTACAGTCACAAATTAGGCATTGGTTTAAGTTGATTAATTCATCTACCTTTATGAATTCCCTGGGTCCCTTTGCTCAACAGATTAGAAGAGAATGAAAATGCAGCTTGCTATTTACACTGATTTATGCCCATAGTAATATTTTAAGTGTTTACAGGAGAATATGAACATAAAAGAGCATATAGAATTTTGAGTGAAACAAGATGAAAAATGAAGTATTTACAGATAAATTTCTTATATGTCTTTGAGCAATTTTGCTAGCTCATTTCAGTTCAATCTTTTAGATTCATGTTGTTACATGCTTTATATTTTGTCAGGAAGCATTTAACAGGAGGCTTCCTGTGTGCTGTTCCGGATCTGTCAGGAATCCTTTGTTCCTAATTAATTCCTGAATATTCAGGAATTAAGAGGAGAGGCAAGCCTCTCCTGGGGCTGAGGGATCCAGGCATTTCCTTCCTTACTTTTTCAATATGGTGATAAGTACCCTCTTCCTTCCTATGAACCATATGGTAAAAGTGATGTTTACAACTCTCTCTCTCTTTAATACGGATCGCCTAATGTTTTGTAAGTCTGGAATTTTAATCTTTATCTTTGCTGAGAATAAACTACAGTATCTGTGCCCACACCATGTTGATTAAAACTTTGCTCCATCAGAGCTGTGGTCCCAGTCTTTCTTTCTTCTCTATCTATTTCTGGCTGATTTCTGGAATGCGAAAGCTGGCTGCATAACCCATGAAATATTAGCCTCTCTCCTTCTTTCACTTTCTCATCATCGACTCCAGACCACCAGGTTCCGGTCCATTAAAGGACCTCAAAATAATTTAATAGAGGTCAAGTTAGAACTGATCACTATAACTGCTTAGCCCGTATCTTCATTCATTAGCTGTTATTTCCTTAAAAATACTAAGACCAATGAAACTACATTTGAAACAGTCAAGGACTGCTCCTCCCTCCTACTCTTTCCCCCTTCTTTTTTCTTTCCTTTCTCTCCAATTTTTAAGTTATTTTAAAAAATAATTTTTAAATTTATTGAAGTAGAGTTGACTCTGTAAGGTTTTGGTGTTAATATCAATAACCTCAGATATGCAGATGACACCACCCTTATGGCAGAAAGTGAAGAGGAACTAAAAAGCCTCTTGATGAAGGTGAAAGAGGAGAGTCAAAAAAGTTGGCTTAAAGCTCAACATTCAGAAAATGAAGATCATAGCATCTGGTCCCATCACTTCATGGGAAATAGATGGGGAAACAGTGGAAACAGTGTCAGACTTTATTTTCTTGGGCTCCAAAATCACTGCAGATTCTGACTGCAGCCATGAAATTAAAAGACGCTTACTCCTTGGAAGGAAAGTTATGACCAACCTAATAGCTATTGAAGGGCAGAGACATTACTTTGCCAACAAAGGCTCGTCTAGTCAAGGCTATGGTTTTTCCAGTGGTCATGTATGGATGTGAGTGTTGGACTGTGAAGAAGGCTGAGTGCCCGAAGAATTGATGCTTTTGAACTGTGGTGTTGGAGAAGACTCTTGAGAGTCCCTTGGACTGCAAGGAGATCCAGCCAGTCCATTCTGAAGGAGATCAGCCCTGGGATTTCTTTGGAAGGAATGATGCTAAAGCTGAAACTCCAGTACTTGGCCACCTCATGCGAAGAGTTGACTCATTGGAAAAGACTCTGATGCTGGGAGGGATTGGGGGCAGGAGGAGAAGGGGACGACAGAGGATGAGATGGCTGGATGGCATCACTGACTCGATGGACGTGAGTCTGAGTGAACTCCAGGAGTTGGTGATGGACAGGGAGGCCTGGTGTGCTGCGATTCATGGGGTTGCAAAGAGTCGGACATGACTGAGTGACTGAACTGAACTGAACTGATAGTGATTTGATTTGTTATAGATTGCACACCATACAAAGGTGTTATAAAATATTGAGCATATTCCCTGTGCTGTACATTATGTTACTTTGACTTGTTTTATAACTGGTAGTTGTTACTCTTAGTAACTGTCACCTATTCCACCCTTCCCTCCAACACTCTCCCTGCGTTAACCACTGACTTATTTGCTGTATTGGTGGGTCTGTTTCTGTGTTGTTCCATCTGTTCATTCCCCTTGGTAGGGGCACAAGAGCCATAGCTGGGTTAGAGGCAGGACTTTCCATCTGCTCAGTGGACATCACTGCCTTTCTGAGTGGGGTCTGATCTCAAGCTGCTGGAGCAGAAAACCATGAGGGTTGGGCTGGAGCTGTCCCTGTTACTTGGTGTTTTCCCCCTGTCACCTCACTAAAGCCTTGCCCTAGACAGCATATTAAAAAGCAGAGACATTTACTTTGCCAACAAAGGTCCATCTAGTCAAAGCTATGGTTTTCCCAGAAGTCATGTATGGACGTGAGAGTTGAACTATAAAGAAAGCTGAGCACCAAAGAATTGATGCTTTTGAAGTATGGTGTTGGAGAAGACTCTTGAGAGTCCCTTGGACTGCAAGGAGATCCAACCAGTCCTTCCTAAAGGAAATCAGTCCTGGGTATTCATTGGAAGGACTGATGTTGAAGCTGAAACTCCAATACTTTGGCCACCTGATGTGAAGAACTGTCTTATTGAAAAGATCCTGATGCTGGAAAGATTGAGGGCAGGAGGAGAGGGGACAACAGAGGATGAGATGGTTGCATGGCATCATCGACTCGATGGACATGGGTTTGGGTGGACTCTGGGGGTTGGTGATGGACAGGGAGGCCTGGTGTGCTGTGGTTCATGGGGTCACAAAAGGTGGACACGACTGAGCAACTGAACTAAGTGAAAGGGAAAGTGCTG
>NW_020868180.1:0-56661 GCF_003369695.1 Bos indicus x Bos taurus
TTTTTTTTTTTTTTTTTTAGCCCAAAGACTTTATCCAAATGGAAGTAAGTATGCCTTTGAGAGACTGTTTAATCCTAGAATTGTAGATAGGTAAACCCGGAGAGGCAATGGCACCCCACTCCAGTACTCTTGCCTGGAAAATCCCATGGACCGAGGAGCCTGGTAGGCTGCAGTCCATGGGGTCGCTAAGAGTCGGACATGACTGAGCAACTTCCCTTTCCTTTTCACTTTTCACTTCATGCATTGGAGAAGGAAATGGCAACCCACTCCAGTGTTCTTGCCTGGAGAATCCCAGGGACGGGGGGAGCCTGGTGGGCTGCCGTCTATGGGGTTGCACAGAGTTGACATGACTGAAGCGACTTAGCCCCAGCAAACCCTGAGAAGACCACACACTATAGCTTGTGTCAGGGCCATAAGGAGAAGAGTTTAAGAAGAGAAAGAGAAATGATAGGTGTAGAAAAGTGACTTTCACTGCAACGGTAGAATACAGAACAAAATCAGGATGGGAGAAAAAAAAATAGAAAAGAAAAAACCAAACAGCAGCGGGACAGGGTATACTGCTAATAATAGCAATATTATTTGAAAAAGAGTTTGTATAAATACCTCAGAAGTACATAGTCTTCTGGATTCGTATTATAAATCTCATTATATGTGCTTCAAACTGGGAAAGGCACTGATTCTTCATCTCATCAAACTATTATCAACTCCTTAGTAAGAGAAAACCCATGGGTAAAAAATCTCTCTAAAGAATGAAGTATATAATATTGTATGTTTCATTTTATATATTTTGTTTTATTCACTTTATATAATTTGTAGTTTTATACAACAGTGATTATTAGGCCCTTTTTGAAAAGTGAGGCCTCTAATTCTTTATTGTGTGTATTTTCTGTGAATGGATGGAGCCCATATTATAGGCCATTCAAATGCTGGGTAGAGAAGGGAGAATTGTGAAGTATTGCCTCAGTAGGGATTCTTGCACAGATAGCCTTATTATTAGGCCTTATTAGCCTAGAGCTGATAAGTTTACAGAGCATTCCTTCATATTACATTCCTCAAATGTAATTCCTGCTTTAGCGGCTTTTGGTGTATCAATGAACAAACTAAGAAAGACTTCTGCTTTTGTGGAGCTTATGGTCCAGAAGGAAAGACAGAAATAAAGTGAGTTTTTGGACACATAAAGCAAACATTACAGCCGAGTGAGGGAATAGAGTGCAGGGGCTAGAGGGCAGGAGGGAGTGGGGGTACAAGAAATGAGTAACTGTGTGAGTTGAACTTTGAGCAGAGAGTTGAAGAATGTGAGGGAATTCATCACATAGGTATCTGGGAAAAATTGTATTTCATTTGAGAAAACTGCTAGATTCAAGACCCTAATTATTTGGATACCATACTGGTGTTTCCTAGGGACTAGATGAAGGCCATTGTGTCTGGAACAAGCCTGGGGTAGTACCAGATATGATCAGAAGTCACTGAAAGGGATGTTCCCATAATTCTGTTTGCAGTTGTTCCCTACTGATTTGGTACAGAGGAGGAACCTGATGTGACAAATTTTAGCACCTCCTGAATGCTGTGTTAACATTGATGGAAGGGAGGCAAGTGAGAAGCATACTGATTGGTGGAGGCTGGGATGGATGAGGAGGCTGAGGTCATGATGGTTTCACTGGCATTGGTAAGAATGTATAAGATTCTGGGTATATTTGAAGGTGGATCCAAGGGAATCTTCTAATCAATTGAAGAGTGTAGGTTTGTGAGGGAAAGAGAGGTGTCAAAGATAAATCTGATTTTTTCTGGCCTAACAAATGGAAGGACAAAGTCAGTATTAAGGTGTTGTGAAAGGCTGTGTATATAGCTGGCTTGGGCTACAAATGAGCAGAAGAAATTTGGAGTTCTCTGTGCTCAAGTGTTACAAGGATATAGAAAAATTGCTAATATTTAGCTTAATATGGCACCTAGCATAGTTAAGAGAATCATATTCACCACATTATCTCATGTAACCATTTTCTACCAGGATAAAAATCTACCTCTCCTCCCTTGTGAAGACGTCTGTGCTACGCGCTAGTTGCTTCCTTCATGTCTAACTCTTTGCGACACTATGGGCTGTAGCAGGTTAGGCTCCTCTGTCCAGGGGATTTTCCAGGCAAGAATACTAGAGTGGGTTCCCGGGCCTCCTCCAGGGGATCTTCCCAACCCAGTGATTGAATCTATGACTCGTTAGTATCCTGAATTGGCAGGTGGGTACTTTACCACTTGTGCCAACCTAACACTCCTATGTAATACTATTGCTGTAAAATGTCATCTAATGTGTGCACGCATTTTCAAGGAACAGGCCTGTGATTCTAGTGTTCCCCATCTGAAAGGCTGAAACAAATACTTGCTTTTACTAGGGCTCTTGCTACCATGGATCTGATATTATCCACTTCTGCTATCCTTGCAATTTTCTTTGATTGATTTGCTAATAACTTAATTCTCACTTTGTCATCTGCAGGCATTCATACTAATTGTATTTAATGACTGTGACGCTACTTGAAATATTTAACAGTTATTGCTTAGTAATTGCAAATATGCTTACTGATTAGAATATAAAATAAGCATTGGTAACCAATGAAGATGTGCATTATCTGGGATCATTGAGCTTATAAAAGTTTAATGGAGTACTAGAAGAAATATACTCATTACCATTCTACAGGAAATAAAAAAAAAGTCGTAGGCAGATGGATGCAGCAAACTAATATTTTGACTAGACTGCAAGTCATCTTGTTATTCACTGATAACTTTTTACATTTATTATAGCAAAGATTAGTTATCTTTCCCCTGTTGGTGATTTTGCAACCGAAATTCATCATACTTGACTATATCAAGAGCTACTTTTCTCTTCATTTTCTTTTTCTGTCATTTAATGCTTATCATTTTTTGCATATTTTTTAGCATTAATATGAATAAACTCTATCCAATATCAAAATTCTACATTTACCTTTGTTGTTAATGTACCTTTAAATGTATAAAAAAGATACTTTTGGCTTCATTATTCATTTTGTTTATTACTTATTATGATAAAAATTGATAAGTAATAAAATTCTCAAAGCTGTTTCACCGGAGTTTTTTTGTTTGTTTGGTGTACACTTTTCTTTGCCTCCTCTTGGTTCCTGAGATGTTGATTGGATATAACAGAATGCAGGCAGGCAAATAAGACTGATATATGTGGCAAGAAAAATATTTCTATGTGATTCTTTAAGTTTATTAAGATGAAATAATTTGGCATCAAGGAATGGTAGAAAATAAGCTTTGGTAAATAATAATGAAAATCATACAATTGTACATGAAGGAAAGTTACATGGCTCAAAATAGCCTGGAGTTTAAAACTTCCCTCCAGGTCCTCCCCCACCATTCTATGCAAAACAAGGAACTCTCTCACCTGAAGAAAAAAAATGGACCATTGATTTACACCCAGCTCCCAGCCACAGGTCCCAGCCTCTGGCTGATCTCCAGAATTCCTTGCTCCAGCCGTTTAAGAGATAACTACTCTGAACAACCTTGGAGAAGACCAGGCCATCTTAAGACAGTAGATTTTCACATATATGCCTATATATACTCACTCTTTTCTTGGTTTAGTGCAGCAGCTCACTAATCTGACTGCTGCCCCTTCTCGCCTCATTAAAGGCGATCTGTTCCTGTGAAGTGCTGGTCTCGTTCTTTTTCTGAACCTCGACTTCTTCTTAACTCCCTTACCCTACACTACAGCTAAGAACAACTAGGCTAATCTTACAGTTGAGTTAACTGAGGATACAAACATGCTACGGTTTCAATGGCTTCAAGATGTAGAAAGAGGATTTTTTTCTGAGGTCATTATTTCTGAAGTTGATGGTCTTTTATTCAGTGTAGTATCCTGACTTGCCAAGGTGAAACAATTAGTGATACCAAGGATTCTAAGTGATACCAAGACTTATCCTGACATATTATCCTCTAGGCAATAATGAATTATTAAAGGATTTCAATAAGGAATCATATGAAAATCATAATATTGTAGGGAGATTTAATTTAATACATAAGTAGTATTGGTATTGGGGGAGAGAGGGAGAAAACAGTTAACTTGTTATTACTTTACTCTAGCTATAAGTTGATAATGATATTAAATTCCAGATTGGTAATATAAATAAAGAATAAATATTAAAAGTATTTCAAAGAAATAGAGCAAGGTTTACTTGTTGGGCTGAATGTAAGTAAAATGAATGTAGATTACAGTAAGATATTGCATATTATGGGCTTCCCTGGTGGCTCAGTGGTAAAGAATCTGCCTCCCAGTCAGGATATGTGGATTCAGTCTGAGTTGGGAAGATCCCCTGGAGAAGAAAATGGCAACCCACTCCAGTATTCTTACCTGGGGAAACCCATGGGCAGATAAGCCTGGTGGGCTACAGTCCATGGGGTCACAGAGTATCCAACGTGACTTAGCTACTAAACAATATTGCATATTACAGATGCTCTAAATTCTATTTTTGATGGCCACTCTCCACTTGACTGATCTTGTACTAAGCATTTATTCTGTCTTTTTTACTTCAGAGGATTCTTATAGAAATTCATAGAGCATAAGGTTCTCAAAAACGTTTTATAAACAGTAAAAGTCCCAACAAATATAATGTGACTTTTGTACTATGACTTTAAAAATTATCAAAATAGTGTTATTAAAAATAATTTCCATTTCTGTCACAAGTCTCAGGGATCAATATTATTCAAGTAGATGAAATTTTGGTGAATTTTCAAATTATGTTCATATTCTCTTAGCATTTTCTCTCTCTGCTCAGGGTGTATGTGAAAGATAGCAAGTTTCTACCCTCACCAGAGAGTTCAAAATAGAATGGGTATAAGAGAAAGCCACAAAAGTCAGAACACAATCTACTTTCCATATTAAATCTGCATATTTTGGCTAAGAGACATAATCACTATTGTAGTACAGGGTTTTAACTAGGGCAGAAGTGCTACATGCTTTCAACATAACCTTCCTACTGTCATAGAAGTCTTAGGGAGATTCTTCCCTGTTGAGAAGAGTCCTGGGACACTGAGGTAGTCACAACTGTTGATTTTCTTGGGGGTAAAACAGTCCCTAACTTAATCCAGTTCAAAATTGTTGTGAAGATGTGTACACACCTCTGGGATGGTCAAGAACTTTAATATGTAGGCCAGACTTTAAGGGCATAGAACTTATGAGAGAAACTCGAAGAGGTTTGGAGTAGGGGCCACACACAGCAGCAAGCTTCAAGCAATGGAGAGGGTGTGGATTTCACATGCCCTTTAAAAGCTGTTTATTACCATTTCCTGGTTTAGCCTGTCCCTGAAAGGTCTAAATCACATAGAGCAGAGAAGAGGTGTGGAGTAAAGGAAAAAAGGAAACGGAGATGAGGCAACAATACTGCTAGAGAAAGACCCATAAAAAAGCTGTTAATCAGAAATGCAAAGGTTCAGTAATTCAAAAAAGGGTTTTTCAAGAGCAGTGATATGGAGAGCAAATCATGAGATGTAGAACAGAGGGCCAGTGGAACACAACAGTGGAGGACAGCAGGAGTGAGTTCAGAGAAATGTCCTGGTGGCTTAGAGGGTGAAGCGTCTGCCTGCAATGCAGGAGACCCGGGTTCGATCCCTGGGTCAGGAAGATCCCCTGGAGAAGGAAATGGCAACCCACTCCAGTACTCTTGTCTGGAAAATCCCATGGACAGAGGAAGGAGCCTCGTAGGATACAGTCCGTGGGGTCACAAAGAGTCGGACATGACTGAGAGAGGACACATGCATATATAAGTATATTCCATGTTCTTCACTCCTCCTCTGCTCACCTTAAAATATCTCAGGATAGTAATGTGGAGGAGAGCAAGAATAAGACTGGAAATGGTAGATGAACGTTAAACTGAGAGTATCACTCTAAAGGTGACATACCAGGGCTCTATGGCAGGTGAAGGAAGAAAACATAGTTAAAAAAACTGAGATCCATGTATTTGTTATTTATAATTCCATTTCCCAATTTACAATATTTTAAATGGAAAACAAAACCAAACAGTTGTTATTGCACCTATTACAACTTTTGTTCATTTTAGGCAATGTCCAATTATATCATTAAGTTTGAGAGAAAGCAAAGTAGTCCACTGAATTATCTCATTATTTTCAAAATTTTTGCTATATGTATGGCTGGGTCCTACTTTTTTCTTTCTTTTTGAAATGCAATTTATTTTTATCTTAATTTTTTTAAATTTTATATTGGATTAGAGTCAATTTATAATGCTATGTTAGTTTTAGGTTTATAGCAAAGTGATTCAGTTATACATACATTCAAATCTTTTTCAGTTTATTTTCTCATATAAGTTATTACAGAGTATTGAGTAGAGTTCCCTGTGTTATACAGTAGGTGCTTGTTGATTATCTGTTTTATATATAGGTATACATGTTAATCCAAACCAACTAATTTATCCCTCCCCCCAACATTGCACCTTTGGTGATCATCTGTTTTCTAATTCTGTGAGTCTCTCTTTTGTAAATAATTTCATTTGCATTACTTTTAAGATTCCACATGTAAGTGATATCATATGATACTTGTCTTTCTCTCTGACTTACTTCACTTAATATGATAATCTCCAGGTTCATCCAAGTTGTTGCAAATGGCATTATTTAATTCTTTTAATGGCTGGGTAATATTCCATTGTATATATGTACCATATCTTCCTTATTCATTCATCTGTTGATAGACATTTAGGTTTTATTCTAATGAAAGCCTAAGCCAAGATAATTTGCAGGATTTCACTAATTCTATGCCTCTATGAACCTCAGCAATCCAGAGAAGATGAACAGTATTTGGTGGTGATACCAGACTCCCTCTAAGAATTGTTTGTGTGCTTCAAAAATGTTTACACTGTATTCTAACTGTTGGGACACCGTAGGAACACAATTGATTGATGGTGTGATGCCCTTATAATGTTATTTATGCATGGACCACTTTTAGCATGTCAGAACTGAAAATAGTACTATCTGAAGCTTATCAAATAATGCAGATCAAGGAAGAAATGCTACTGGTTTTTGACTATGCGAAAAGTCACTTAGGGAAGTGGTGGTGGCTAGAAAATCACCATGATACTGAACACAAATCTTAATATATTCCCAGTAATAACAGGGAAAAGAAAACACAAGGCATAAGGTATTTATGGTCACAAGAGAAAATACAGTATGAAATTTGATGTGTGGAAATTTGTCATCATCAAATGTTCTGAGTTATAATCATGTCATATAAGTAAGGGCTTCCCAGGTGGTGCTAGTGGTAAAGAACCCCTCTGCCAATGCAGGAGATGTAAGAGATGCAGGTTCGATTATGGATGGGGAAACCCCCTTGGAAGAGGGCTTGGCAGTCCATTCCAGTATTCTTGCCTGGTGAGTCCCATGGACAGAAGAGCCTGGAGGGCTATGGTCCATACAGTCACAAAGAATAGGACATGACTGAAATGACATAGCACACACATATACATATAAGTAAATGTCATTATATTTAAAGACATTAAAGACATTCAAGAAAAATACATTACTAGTGACTTTAAAATACTACTGCAGTCATTTAGGAAAACATAAGTTAAGAGAAGTGAAAACCCCTGATCAAGTTTTGAAACGATTGAGAATAGTGGGACTGCATCCCAGAGGTAATTCTCAACAGGAAAAGAAAAGGTGATGTTACTTTCAAAGGAGGAAAGTTTTGGAGAGACAACAAAAACAACAAAGAAATGATGAAATAAATAGAAGAGGAATCAATAGATCCAAGGCTCAGTGTGAAATTTATATATTGTAAATAATTTCAATCCAATGTATGTAAGTGACACAAGAAATTTTTAACTGTGAAATGATTCACTAACATTAAATCAAAATAAGTAATTACTATGAACGTATTATTTCAATACAAATAATTTTTATCATTGAATTTTATATTCAATGTGCATATTTATGTGTTAAATTAGTTTGCTTTTCTTTAATACAGAAATAGAATTATTTTAACTTTCTATTTTAGTAGAGTTTCTATTCTTTATTTCTTTTTTTTATGTTCTTTTAATCAAAAAGCCTTCAGTACCAGCTATTGATTGTGTGACTGTAATTGATCTGGCAGTGGAATGTGGAATTTTTCCAGTTGATGCAGTGATTAGAATTGATTTAGCAGTAGAACTCATAAAAGAGTCAATAAAATACAGAGAATAAGGCAACAACCACTCTTAGAAAAGATTGTAATTCAATTACAGCAGTCAGTTCTGTCTACCTTAATTAATCTAGTCAGCATTCAGCGGGAGACTAAAGTTGCTTTTTTAGTTTGGTTCTTTAGAAGACACAGAGTTTTCAAATGAGTCATTCTCCATAGGATTTTAAAACTAGTCACATATTTATATAAATATTTTCTTCACTTTCCAATTAAATGCAGGTTCCTAAGTTTAGTATGTTGTCTATTAGCTCCAATGAGTTAGTACTTATTAAATTGTGACAAGCTCTATATTGAGCTACTAGGTTGAGGTCCATTTCAAATCTGCGAAGTGACGTGAAAGCCGCTCAGTTGTGTATGGCTCTTTGCGATGCCATGCACTATACAGTCCATAGGATTCTCCAGGCCAGAATACTGGAGTGGGTAGCCTTTCTCTTCTCCAGGGTCTCTTCCCAAGCCAGGTATCAAACTCAGGTTTCCTGCATTTAGGGCAGATTCTTTACAAATGAGCCACAAGGGAAGCATCAGGTATGCTACTTTGGAAATTCTTAGTAGTTATTGACAGAGTACTGCCATATTTCTGAAATGTGTTCCTTTCTTGTTCCTAGTATACTTCTGTAATATTCAGGATTGTAAGACATGTTTCCTATATTATATTTATTTGTATTTATTATAAGCTATTGTGGCTCAGTGGTAAAGAATCAGCCTCCAATGCAGGAGATGCAAGAGACATAAGTTCAATCCCTGGGTTGGGAAGATCCCCTGGAGTAGGCAACCCACTCCAGTATTCTTGCCTGAAAAATTCCATGGACAGAGAAGCCTGTGAGCTAAAGTCCATGGGGTTACAAAGAGTTGGACCAACTGAGCATATGAGCCAGAGTCCTGTGGCATGCTGCTGGAAACTTTCTAGTGATTATTTATAATGATATCGCACTCCAGTACTCTTGCCAGGAAAATCCCACAAACGGAGAAGCCTGGTGGACTGCAGTCCATGGGGTCGCTGAGAGTCGGACACGACTGAGCGACTTCACTTTCACTTTTCACTTTCATGTATTGGAGAAGGAAATGGCAACCCACTCCAGTGTTCTTGCCTGGAGAATCCCAGGGATGGGGGAGCCTGGTGGGCTGCCATCTATGGGGTCACACAGAGTCGGACACGACTGAAGTGACTTAGCGGCGGCGGCTCCTTAATTTTAATAATTTTTGTACTTCTCCTCTGCAATGCTTCTTCTCGTTTCTTAGTGCTTTTTAAGTTATTTTCACTTTATATTTGAGTCATCTAACATTTTATTATTTTATTTTGTCAAAGTTCTTAAACATGATTCAACTATTGTACTCATAAAATATTCAGATCTTTGATATGCAAATCAAAATGTTCTCAATATATGTGAAATTATTTGATCATAAACTCTTAATAGTTTTTATAAACCTATTTAAAATCAATTAAAATTTTTATCAAAGTAATATATGTATATGGATAAGAGTATACCAGTACTAAACGGCTTCAATGAAATATAGCAATTTTGTTATATAGCAAATTTTCATTATATAGCAAATATAGCAAAAATTTTGCTGTGCAGCCCTTGTTCACCTTCAGTATTGTTTGCAAAGACAAACAATGTTAGCATTAGCATTTAAAAACTTTCTTCAGTATATCTTAATATTTTTCTTACACTGCTGTCTTTGATTTATATATTTTAGATAATCATTAACTTTGTCCTGTGTAATTGGAAAATATAGCTCTTTCTGTATTAACTGTTTTTACTTCTTCTTCTGTCAATCTTCACAACACTTTTGTCAGAATTTTTGTTTAAACTCATAGCCAGAAAGCTATACTAACATAATAATACTCAAACTGCAGGGGTTGCAATAGAAAAAGGGGCCCTTGTAGGAAAGAAAATCAATATATTTCTTTCCTAGAGAAAATCTTGTATGAAAAAAATAAAATACCTGCGGGGGAAAACAATGTGCTCATTGATGTAGTTGATTTACTGAAGCTACTTATCTCCTCACTACATGGTAATGCACAGTTGAGGACTGGTAGCCAGTCAGAGACCACATTTTGAAGAACAATGTTAGTGTTTTATCATATAATTCCTTTGTTATACAGCTTTCTTATTTCCTTGAATTAAGCATTATTTCACTTTTTCCCATTTGCTTAGTTTGATGATTTTTTTTTGCGTCCACAACCCCTGGTCAAATATTTTTCCAAATACCAACACTTTTAAACCCACAAACACCAATAAACTATCAGTTGAGATTATTTTTTAATAGTCTTTGTTCACACACTTCTCTGCTTTCTCGCTACAGTGTGGGTTGGGAGCTCTCTCCGCCTGCTGCAAGTCTTCATCCCATTCTCTCCTTTACTCTGTGACCTGCGGTTGAATTCTCAGCCTCTTCAGTCCTCTCTGCTTTTTTCATTAACTCTCTCATGTTGCCGAATAGCAAAATCAGTTTTTGCAACCTCACTAAATTGGGTATGTATAGAATTCTAGGATGAAGTGATCTTCCCTCAGAATGCTGAAGGTGAATTCCCAGTGTCTTCTAGGATACAGTATACTATTGAACTTTCTGATACCATTCTGAATACTGTTTGTGTTTGTATAATGTTTTTGGTTCAAGGAATTTAAAACTCAAGCTTTCTCACTGATGTGATCTACATTCAATCATTTACTCCACAATTAAGTGTGCCCATTCAATCAGTGAATGGCGCTAAATGGTAAAGAATCCACCTGCCAATGCAGGAGATTTAAGAGATGTGGGTTTGATCCCTGGATTGGGAAGATCCCCTGGAGGAGGGCATGGCAACCCACTCCAGTATTCTGGCCTAAAAAATCCCATGGGCAGAGGAGCCTGGAGAACTACGGTCCGTAGGGTCAGAAAGAGTCGGATACGACTAAAGCGACTGAGCATGCTTCAGCAATTTTGGACTTCAAGACTTGGACATATTTTTGTAATTTTCCTTTGATAGATCATTTCTTTCTCTTTCTATCCTTCTCCCTTTTGGAAATTATATAATAAAAGTCCTTGTCTTTTTATTTTAATTTTATCCTTTCACTTAAAAAGTTAGGCATCCTGTTTTTAATATCTAGAAGTTGTTATTTCTGTTATTTTATTATCTTCTTACTTTGTGACCAAAACATCTTTATTTTTCTGAGGAAATCAGTTATAGATTTTACTGTTAAAAAGATATTTTCTACTTTCTACATTTTTATATTTCCTCTGGATTGCCTGCCTTTTTATTGCATTTTAGTTTCTTCCCTTTTTTGATAAAGGCTTTTGATTAAACATTTATACTTAAAAGTAAGGCATAAAGCATAGATTAGAATTGATATTTGCCATGAGCTTAGTTCACTAAGTGAATGGTTTTGTTTCAGTGTGATTAGGTGGCAAGCAAGCTTTTCCTGAGAGATGCTTTCAGCATTTTTCCCCCCATCATTTTTGTTTAGCTGTTTATTTTCAGGAGACTAGTGTCTTGCATTAAAATAGACACTTTAATATGAGCATTTCACTGCAAGACAGGTGAAGTCTGTTGGTGATAGTTATCAGTTACATTCAAAGAGAGAGGATGACAGGTGGTCCTGTTCGAACACAAAACTTCCACGTTTCCTGATCTTTACCCCCTTTCCTGACCATTGGTTTTGTGTTATGTGGTGGAACCACCAATTGCTAGTCCTTCAGCAGGTGATAGGTAATATTGTCTCCCTTTTCACTTGTCTCTCCCATTCCAAACACTGCATTTGTCATTGCTTTCATAAGTTAGATTCTGGCAGTTATTTCCTTTTCCAAAATGGTTTGAAATCTCATGCCTACTATTTTTTCCTGTTTTCCTTATATGTGTAAGCAATGCTTTATTCTTTCTTACGGTCAGGTGAATTACTTTTTGAAAGGAAAGAGAAATGCATGCAGTTATTCTGCAATCTTTAATAGACTACAAGTGTGTTTATGTGGTGCATTTGTTCAAAATTCAATATGTATTTTAACTCTAGGTATGGTAGTATTTGTTTGATTAATTTCAAATCACTAAGTAAATAAAACCATAAACAAATATATGGTGTTACTTTTAATTCATCACCTGTCAGTATGAAAACACAAAAATTGCTGAGCATATTTAGAGTCACCAAAATCACTAGCTTCCTAAGTCCAGTGATTACTTGAAAATTTTGTTTGGTTGAAATGAATAAATATATTGAAGAATTATATACATATACTTATGAAATAGATGGGGAAACAATGGAAACAGTATCAGACTTTATTTTGGGGGGCTCCAAAATCACTGCAGATGGTGACTGCAGCCATGAAATTCAAGACCCTTACTCCTTGGAAGAAAAGTTATGACCAACCTAGATAGCATATTGAAAAGCAGAGACATTACTTTCCCAACAAAGGTCCGTCTAGTCAAGGCTGTGGTTTTTCCAGTGGTCATGTATGGATGTGAGAGTTGGACTGTGAAGAAGGCTGAGTGCCAAAGAATTGATGCTTTTGAAGTGTGGTATTGGAGAAGACTCTTGAGAATCCCTTGGACTGCAAGGAGATCCAGCCAGTCCATTCTGAAGGAGATCAGCCCTGGGGTTTCTTTGGAGGGAATGATGCTGATGCTGAAACTTCAGTACTTTGGCCACCTCATGCGAAGAGTTGACTCATTGGAAAAGACTCTGATGTGGGGAGGGATTGGGGGCAAGAGGAAAAGGGGACGACAGAGGATGAGATGGCTGGATGGCATCACCGACTCGATGGACATGAGTTTGAGTAAACTCCGGGAGTCGGTGATGGACAGGGAGGCCTGGTGTGCTGCAATTCATGGGGTTACAAAGAGTCGGACATGACTGAGCAACTGAACTGAACTGAACTGATGCATGTATCTCTGTAAGTTATACACAAAGATACATAGATATAGATATATATATATGTTCTATTTTTTAACTGAACATTTATCTTTGACAGTTCCTTGCCTTTTCTCTGATAAAACACTTTTCACTAAAAAAGGCAGAGTTACTTTCTTTTCATATTGGTGAGAGAACTCTTGCAGAAACATATTATTTTATAACATAATTTTAAGAAAATTCTGTGTCTGTTATTGAATACTTAAATAATTAGTCTTTCTTGGTTAAAGATAGAACTGAAACTTAAACTGATTTCAAACTCAGGGAGAATAGGTACTCCCAATACTTGGCAGGGTAGGATGAATCAGTAGAGGAGATAATCCAAGAATTTTTATGTATTTATTTCTAATTCAGTAATGTTATTTTCACCCACCATAAAATGACATGACATGTCTTAGAAGCCCCAATGTAATTCCCTGAAAACTTAGTATTACAAAAGAACAGTGATAGGTCTTTGGAGTGGAGTTTAGAAGAGGAAGATGGCTCAGACACAAATCCTACTTCTAAAGTGCTTACAGTCAAATATAAGGGATATACTAAAAGACATGCCACTGAGAATTTCAGTCTGAAACCTTTATACCTGAAGAGTTATTAAATGAAGCATGAATATTTGAGGTTAACCTCAAACAGAATATCTATATCTGTCTAATAAACTCATTTTTGGGTTGTTTTTTATTAAATTTGAGCATGTAATGGTGCTTAACTTGGTGTGATAATTCATATATTATGATGTTAATGGACCTAAGGAATCTATTCAGAAATTATTCTAGTTTTAACACATATCTGCTTTCAGTTCAGTTCAGTCGCTCAGTCGTGTCCGACTCTTTGCAACCCCATGAATCACAGCACGCCAGGCCTCCCTGTCCATCACCAACTCCTGGAGTTCACTCAGACTCACATCCATCGAGTCAGTGATGCCATCCAGCCATCTCATCCTCTGTCATCCCCTTTTCCTCCTGCCCCCAATCCCTCCCAGCATCAGAGTCTTTTCCAATGAGTCAACTCTTCGCATGAGGTGGCCAAAGTACTGGAGTTTCAGCATCAGCATCATTCCCTCCAAAGAAATCCCAGGGCTGATCTCCTTCAGAATGGACTGGCTGGATCTCCTTGCAGTCCAAGGGATTCTCAAGAGTCTTCTCCAATACCACACTTCAAAAGCATCAATTCTTTGGCACTCAGCCTTCTTCACAGTCCAACTCTCACATCCATACATGATCACTGGAAAAACCATAGCCTTGACTAGACGGACCTTTGTTGGCAAAGTAATGTCTCTGCTTTTCAATATGCTGTCTAGGTTGGTCATAACTTTTCTTCCAAGGAGTAAGCGTCTTGAATTTCATGGCTGCAGTCACCATCTGCAGTGATTTTGGAGCCCCCCAAAATAAAGTCTGACACTGTTTCCACTGTTTCCCCATCTATTTCCCATGAAGTGATGGGACCAGATGCCATGATCTTTGTTTTCTGAATGTTGAGGTTTTAGCCAACTTTTTCTCTCTCCACTTTCACTTTCATCAGGAGACTTTTTAGTTCCTCTTCACTTTCTGCATATCTGTGTCATCTGCATATCTGAGGTTACTGATACTTCTCCCAGCAATCTTGATTCCAGCTTGTGCTTCTTCCAGCCCAGCGTTTCTCATGATGTACTCTTCATAGAAGTTAAATATGCAGGGTGACAATATACAGCCTTGACGTACTCCTTTTCCTATTTGGAACCAGTCTGTTGTTCCATGTCCAGTTCTAACTGTTGCTTCCTGACCTGCATATAGGTTTCTCAAGAGGCAGGTCAGGTGGTCTGGTATTCCCATCTCTTTCAGAATTTCCCACAATTTCTTGTGATCCACACAGTCAAAGGCTTTGGCATAGTCAATAAAGCAGAAATAGGTATTTTTCTGGAACTCTCTTGCTTTTTCCATGATCCAGCGGATGTTGGCAAGTTGATCTCTGGTTCCTCTACCTTTTCTAAAAGCAGCTTAAACATATGGAAGTTCATGGTTCACGTATTGCTGAAGCCTGGCTTGGAGAATTTTGAGCATTACTTTACTAGTGTGTGAGATGAGTACAATTGTGCAGTAGTTTTGAGCATTCTTTGGCATTGCCTTTCTTTGGGATTGAAATGAAAACTGGTCTTTTCCAGTCCTGTGGCCACTGCTGAGTTTTCCAAATTTGCTGGCATATTGAGTGCAGCACTTTCACAGCATCATCTTTCAGGATTTGAAACAGCTCCACTGAATTCCATCACCCCCACTAGCTTTGTTCTTAGTGATGCTTTCTAAGGCCCCCTTGACTTCACATTCCAGGAGTCTGGCTCTAGGTGAGTGATCACATCATTATGATTATCTTGGTCATGAAGATCTTTTTTGTAATATCTGCTTTAGATATGCATAATGCTTTTATATTTTTGGCATAATTATATATTTACATACATATGTAGAAGTCTATAAATCTCTTCAGACTGAAGTCATGAGGCTAATTATCATGAAAGAATGGAATTAAAATGTATTCTGTCACATTCAATGTATATGATCAGTCTCTTTCAACAATAGTTTTAGGAATGAGTATAGATGTTTACAGTCACAAATTAGGCATTGTTTAAGTTGATTAAATTCATCTACCTTTATGAATTCCCTGGGTCCCCTTTGCTCAACAGATTAGAAGAGAATGAAAATGCAGCTTGCTATTTACACTGATTTATGCCCCATAGTAATATTTTAAGTGTTTACAGGAGAATATGAACATAAAAGAGCATATAGAATTTTGAGTGAAACAAGATGAAAAATGAAGTATTTACAGATAAATTTCTTATATGTCTTTGAGCAATTTTGCTAGCTCAATTTCAGTTCAATCTTTTAGATTCATGTTGTTACATGCTTTATATTTTGTCAGGAAGCATTTAACAGGAGGCTTCCTGTGTGCTGTTCCGGATCTGTCAGGAATCCTTTGTTCCTAATTAATTCCTGAATATTCAGGAATTAAGAGGAGAGGCAAGCCTCTCCTGGGGCTGAGGGATCCAGGCATTTCCTTCCTTACTTTTTCAATATGGTGATAAGTACCCTCTTCCTTCCTATGAACCATATGGTAAAAGTGATTGTTTACAACTCTCTCTCTCTTTAATACGGATCGCCTATGTTTTGTAAGTCTGGAATTTTAATCTTTATCTTTGCTGAGAATAAACTACAGTATCTGTGCCCACACCATGTTGATTAAAACACCTTTGCTCCATCAGAGCTGTGGTCCCCATGTCTTTCTTTCTCTCTCTATCTATTTCTGGCTGATTTCCTGGAATGCGAAAGCTGGCTGCATAACCCATGAAATATTAGCCTCTCTCCTTCTTTCACTTTCTCATCATCGACTCCAGACCACCAGGTTCCGGTCCATTAAAGGACCTCAACAATATTTAATAGAGGTCAAGTTAGAACTGATCACTATAACTGCTTAGCCCGTATCTTCATTCATTAGCTGTTATTTCCTTAAAAATACTAAGACCAATGAAACTACATTTGAAACAGTCAAGGACTGCTCTCTCCCTCCTACTCTTTCCCCCTTCTTTTTTCTTTCCTTTCTCTCCAAATTTTTAAGTTATTTTAAAAATAATTTTTAAATTTATTGAAGTAGAGTTGACTCTGTAAGGTTTTGGTGTTAATATCAATAACCTCAGATATGCAGATGACACCACCCTTATGGCAGAAAGTGAAGAGGAACTAAAAAGCCTCTTGATGAAGGTGAAAGAGGAGAGTCAAAAAGTTGGCTTAAAGCTCAACATTCAGAAAATGAAGATCATAGCATCTGGTCCCATCACTTCATGGGAAATAGATGGGGAAACAGTGGAAACAGTGTCAGACTTTATTTTCTTGGGCTCCAAAATCACTGCAGATTCTGACTGCAGCCATGAAATTAAAAGACGCTTACTCCTTGGAAGGAAAGTTATGACCAACCTAAATAGCATATTGAAGGGCAGAGACATTACTTTGCCAACAAAGGCTCGTCTAGTCAAGGCTATGGTTTTTCCAGTGGTCATGTATGGATGTGAGTGTTGGACTGTGAAGAAGGCTGAGTGCCGAAGAATTGATGCTTTTGAACTGTGGTGTTGGAGAAGACTCTTGAGAGTCCCTTGGACTGCAAGGAGATCCAGCCAGTCCATTCTGAAGGAGATCAGCCCTGGGATTTCTTTGGAAGGAATGATGCTAAAGCTGAAACTCCAGTACTTTGGCCACCTCATGCGAAGAGTTGACTCATTGGAAAAGACTCTGATGCTGGGAGGGATTGGGGGCAGGAGGAGAAGGGGACGACAGAGGATGAGATGGCTGGATGGCATCACTGACTCGATGGACGTGAGTCTGAGTGAACTCCAGGAGTTGGTGATGGACAGGGAGGCCTGGTGTGCTGCGATTCATGGGGTTGCAAAGAGTCGGACATGACTGAGTGACTGAACTGAACTGAACTGATAGTGATTTGATTTGTTATAGATTGCACACCATACAAAGGTGTTATAAAATATTGAGCATATTCCCTGTGCTGTACATTATGTTACTTTGACTTGTTTTATAACTGGTAGTTGTTACTCTTAGTAACTGTCACCTATTCCACCCTTCCCTCCAACACTCTCCCCTGCGTTAACCACTGACTTATTTGCTGTATTGGTGGGTCTGTTTCTGTGTTGTTCCATCTGTTCATTCCCCTTGGTAGGGGCACAAGAGCCATAGCTGGGTTAGAGGCAGGACTTTCCATCTGCTCAGTGGACATCACTGCCCTTTCTGAGTGGGGTCTGATCTCAAGCTGCTGGAGCAGAAACCATGAGGGTTGGGCTGGAGCTGTCCCTGTTACTTGGTGTTTTCCCCTGTCACCTCACTAAAGCCTTGCCCTAGACAGCATATTAAAAAGCAGAGACATTACTTTGCCAACAAAGGTCCATCTAGTCAAAGCTATGGTTTTCCCAGAAGTCATGTATGGACGTGAGAGTTGAACTATAAAGAAAGCTGAGCACCAAAGAATTGATGCTTTTGAAGTATGGTGTTGGAGAAGACTCTTGAGAGTCCCTTGGACTGCAAGGAGATCCAACCAGTCCTTCCTAAAGGAAATCAGTCCTGGGTATTCATTGGAAGGACTGATGTTGAAGCTGAAACTCCAATACTTTGGCCACCTGATGTGAAGAACTGTCTTATTTGAAAAGATCCTGATGCTGGGAAAGATTGAGGGCAGGAGGAGAAGGGGACAACAGAGGATGAGATGGTTGCATGGCATCATCGACTCGATGGACATGGGTTTGGGTGGACTCTGGGGGTTGGTGATGGACAGGGAGGCCTGGTGTGCTGTGGTTCATGGGGTCACAAAGAGGTGGACACGACTGAGCAACTGAACTAAGTGAAAGGGGAAAGTGCTGAAGCAAGTGGGGCCTGTGCGTGCTCTCAGCTTATACTGGCCACAGTTAGGGGTCCAAGCTGTCAATGATGTGCTGCCTGTGAAGGCACTGCTATATGTTTCCTTGTCTCTTCAGATGTCAACAGATGGCAAGATGAAGAGTGAAGTGTGAGATGTTTTTTTAGGGATCAACACCATGAAAAGAAGAGGATGGATGCAGTGTTGCTTAGAAGGAGAAGGTGAACCACCACACAGATCCTACAAATCCTAGGCCAACCTGGGTGGAGGGGGGAGCTATGGATCTACTGCTGACTCCTCAGAGTGTCCCACATCGAGTGAAGTGTGCAGGCCTTTACACACCTGTCTTGCTTAGTCACTGTATGCCAGCTGTTCAGGCCCAGATATGAACTCAAGGGAAAGACTCTGCAGCTGAAGAAGACCATGAATGAAATAGTGGTAGAAATATGGAAACTGACTGCTGAGCACTGCTCTTGTCTGAGGGCTGGAAAGGAAGTCTTTCCTTAATGCTAATTCTCCATGGCTCACGTCTGTCTTTACCACAATTGCTTTAGGAAGAAAGTCAGTGTTGCCCTGACCAGAGTTAGTGAGGGGACAACTTTGTTAAGTCCAGGATTGAGGTACAAGAGGGATAAGCCTCCACACAGAAGGTAGTTAGGCCATGTTTCACCCATTCTAGAATTTCATGTGTTTGGAACAAGTAATCTTTTTTGTGTGTCTGCATTATACAAGGTATTTTTCAAGTTAAAAAATATTTTATTCATGTTTTTTGCATGTATCAGATATTCTTTTTCCTTGCTGTATGGTAGTTCATTTTATTATGTAAATATCCATTTTCCTCGGATAGCCATCAGAGTCGTTTCCATATTATGAAGAAACATAATATGAACGTTTTTTACAGGATTTTTTGAGAATAAAATTTGCTCTTTCCATGGAGAAATGCTTAGAATTGGAATTGCTAGATCATAGAGTAGATCTTTAATTTTCCATGAACAGTTTTCTGAGGTGGCTGTTATTCCCCTCCCCTATAAACTTTGAGAGTTAATCTTCAACATTTGATTTGCTGTTTTCAGTCATTTCCATTTAGCCATTTTAGTGGGTATATAGTATTTTGATTTTACTTAGCATTTTTCCTTTGGAAAGTTTATGATAGACATTTGTTCATGTGCTTATTGGCCATTTGTATATCTTTTAGGAATTGTCTGATCAAGTCCTTGGTGTGTTTTATTATTTAATGACTCATCCTTGAATGCAAGAATTATGTGTTATATTCTAAATACAATCCCTTTTCAGATAAACGTGTTGCAAATGTTTTCTGCTAATTTTTATGAAGACCACTATTTCATTTTTCTCTAGTATGCTTTTTGCCATCGTATTTTCTCTAAAGAGATCTTCACTTATGCCACGATCTTAAGGCTATCCCTCTATACTTTTCTTCTAGGAGCTTTATTGTTCTGGATTTCATATTTTGGATTATGATTTAATACATTTGATTTTTGTGTATGATGTGAGGTAGGGGCTGGGTTTCTTTTCCTTTCACATAACTATCTAGTTGTTTCAGTACTTTTTGTTGAAGATTTTTTTTTTCCCTTTTCATTCAATTGTTTTGGCCATACTGTTGAAATTTATTTAATCACTTTTGAATGATGGCCTTTCTATTCTGTTTAATTGATTTATATGCTTATCATTTTACTGATATCAGACTATCTTGATTAGCATACCTTTTAGTAACACTTGAAGTCAAGTAGGATGAATTCTTTAAATTTGTGATATTTTTCTGGATTTTTGCCTTTTCAAATAAAATTTTAATTTTTCCAATTCATTCCTAGGGGAAAATTTCTATTTGTATTCTTACTGAGATTGCAATAAATCTATACATGAATGTGAGGAGAAATGATATCTCAAAAAGATTGAATTTTCCAATCTATGATCATGGTATAGCAGTCCATTTCCTTTTTTTTTTTTTAATCTCTTGAAAATGTGTTATGGTTTTTAATGTAAAGGCCTTGAACATATTTTGTTTTATTTATCCATAAGTTTTATAGTTTTTTATGGTATTATAAATAGTATTTGTATTTCATTTCTAATTGTTACTGATATGTGTGTGCATGTGTGCATGCTAAGTCACTTCAGTTGTGTCTGACTCTTTGTGACCCGATGGACTGTAACTTGCCAGGCTCTTCTGCCCATGGTATTCTCCAGATAAGAATACTGGAATGGGTTGCCCTGTCTTCCTCCAGGAATTACCGATAAAAATAAATAAAATTGATTTTTGTATATTGACTGTATTTATTAATTTTTTTTACCAGTTTTAGTAGATTTTTGTAGATTCCTTAGGATTTCTCTGCAAATTAAAAGAGCTTTGCCTCTTCCTTTCTAGTCTCATTTGGCCTTTATTTCTTTTTCTTCTTTCTTCTTTCTCCTTTTCTTATTTCTTTTTCCTATTGTTCTCACTAAGACCTCCTTTAAATAATGCTGAATAGAAATACTGAGGTTGTACATTTTTTTATTGGTGTCTGTTCTAGAGGCAAAGCATGGGATATTTCAGCTATGCGTTTATTGTAGGTTTTTCATATATGTCTTTATTAGGTTGAGGAAATTCTTTCTGTTTCTACTTTGCTGAACATTAAAAAAAGTAATGTATTTTGCAAAATGCTTTATCTGCTTCTATTTAAATGTGTACTAATACCTCTTCCTTCATCTATTAATGTGGTGAATTACCTTGATTTTTGTATCTTGAGATAATTAGCATTCAAGCTTGACCATGTTGTATCATTGTTTTATATACTGCTGGATTTTAGTTGCTAATTATTTTTATTAAGAATTTTTGTATCTATATCCATGAATGGTATCGGTTTTTGCTTCCATTTTCTTGTTTTATTCTTTTCTGGTCATAAAATTTTCATATCTTCTTCCCTTAGACCAGGTAGGTTGGTGTTTGGGGGACTTATGATCTTAACACCATGAATTGAATTTACCTGCATTTCTTATCAAAGCCTAACTCCAAGGTTGAAGTAGACAGAGGGTGGGCAGAGGAGGCTCCAAAGTGTATTTCTTTCTTCTTGTTTTTTGGTCCTAGTGACAAATTCTGGGGAAGAATAAAACTGTTACCCAGCATCTGTTACAGTAGTATGTTGCTGTTTAGTAAATATTTTCATTTATATTTTTCATAAAAGGTGTACAACAGTATTGTATATTAAGAAATATTATCATTAATATAATTTGTGGTTTAAATGGGAAACCACATTTCCCATTTAATGGCAAAATCAATGATATAATTGTTGTTAATAATATATGCTTCTAACCATATACGTGATTTTTTTAAATTTTAAGCCTTTCTCTAAAAAAGGGCATTTGTACTGTAGAGAATTGAGGCTGCTTGGAGTTTTGCTATAAAGCACTAGTATACCATGTTTTATATTTCAATTGCTTCCCCAAGAGTCTTATAAATTTCATTCTCTGCTCTTTCAGTCATATGGTCAAAATCAATTTCCTCTCAGAGACCTGGAATTTTAGTGAAAAATAAAACGAGAACAAATACGCCCTCCTGATTCAGTGTTCACCTTGGAAGTGGGTTGGAAGAATGCCTGACATTCATTTCTAAGCAGTTGCTATGGATGGTGGAATCCTTTCTTATGTGAACCATTAACACAGCTAATAATTGAAAAACTTCATTTCCAAGTGTTGTCAGAACTGAGGATAAGAATAGACTGAACTAAGTTGAAATCATAATATTGCATTAAAACTGAGAAATATGTAAATAACTACAGTAAAATTCTATGCTGATTTTATATGCATAATCTAATAATGAAGAAAGAGGTTCAGATCTTAAAGTGGGATATCATGAGTCTTTGATATGGACAGAATAAAATCTCTGTGAATGACCATAAAAATGTTTCTTTCTCTCCTTTCAGTGGCACATGGCAAAAGAATGTTATAAACAGTGATATTAATATAGTTCATAAACTTTATTTTTAGAAGAGTTTTAGGTTTTTGTAAAAAAATTGTGAAGATAGCACAAAGTGTTCATATACAGCCCATACCCGATTTGCCTTTTTGTTAGCATTTTACGTTACCAGTCAACCAATAATGATGCAGTGTTATAGTACATTTTATATTCAGATGTCTTGGTTTTATCATGATGGCCCTTTTCAGATCCAAAATACAACCCAGAATGCAACATCACATTGATTCATCATTTCTTCCAAGACTTTCCTTGACTTTGCCAATTTCTAAAATTTTCTTCTTTTTTCCATGGTTTGGCAGTTTTGAGGAGTACTAGTCAGGTATTTCAGAGAAGGCAAAGGCACCCCACTCCAGTACTCTTGCCTGGAGAGTCCCATGGATGGAGGAGCCTGGTAGGCTGCAGTCCATGGGGTTGCTAAGAGTCGGACATGACTGAGCGACTTCACTTTCACTTTTCACTTTCATGCACTGGAGAAGGAAATGGCAACCCACTCCAGTGTTCTTGCCTGGAGAATCCCAGGGATGGAGAAGCCTGGTGGGCTGCCATCTATGGGGTCGCACAGAGTCAGAGACGACTGAAGTGACTTACCAGCAGCAGCAGCAGCAGCGGCAGCAGTCAGGTATTTTGCAGAATGTCTCTCAGTTGGGCCTGATCTGATATTTCCCCCATGACTTCACAGGGCTTGTGGATTTGGGGAAGAGGACAACACAGGTAAAGTACAAGAGCCATATTATTCACACCATGTCTAGGGTATGTGTTAAAAGTGTGTGACATCATTACTGATACTGTTAATGTTGACTTTGATCATGTGGCTGTATAGTGTTGTCAGATCTCTTTTTCAAACTTGCCATACTGTACTCTCTGGAAGGAATTTACAATAGACAGCCTCTACTTAAGGACTGGAGATTATGCTCCACCAATTTCAGGTGGAATATTTTCACAGATTGTTTAGAGCCTGTCTTATTATGTTCATATTGATTTAAGTAAATTATTTAATAAAAATAAATGGAGAAAAATAGACTAATCCTATGCAGAAGAACTCCAGAGGAGCCTGGGGGCTCCATGAGGCAGAAAAAGTCAGACATGACTGAATGACTAACACACACACACATATAAAATATTTTTAAAATGTTCATGTAACACCTAGGAAAACAGGAAAAGAGAACAAAAGAAAAAGAGAGATAGGGAAGAAATAGGAAAAATAAAATAAAATGGCAGAATTAAGTCCTAATTTTTTCATAATTAAGTAGCCTAGATATAGCAATTAAATGACAGAGATTGGAAGAATTGGTGCAAAAACACAAGCCAACTGTATGCTGTCAACAAGCTCACTTAAAAATGACACATAGGATTTCCCTTGTGGCTTAGTGGTAAAGAATCTGCCTGTCAATGCAGGAGACATGGCCTTTCCCTAATGCGGGAAGATCCCGCATGCCAGGAGCAACTAAGCCGAGGGGCCACAACTTTTAAGCCTGTGCTCTAGAGCCAGGAGCCACAACTACTGAAACCTATGAGCCCTGCAGCCCATGCTCTGCAACAAGAGAAGCCACAGTAATGAGAAGCCTGTGCAATGCAACTAGAGTGCAGAGAAAAGAAAACTACTGAAGACAAAGAGGGTCATTATATTTTGATAAATGTATCAATCTACCATAAGACATAACAGTCTTAAATGCACCAAAATTCAGAGCCTTGAAATAGGTGAAGCAAGTCGGATCTAACTGAAAGGAGAAATAGACAAGCCCATAGAGTTCGAAATTTTAACACCCACTCTCAGGACCTGATAGAACACCTTAGAAAAAAAAAAAAAAAAACAACTTAGCATGAAATTAGAAAATCTGACCAGCACAACCAACCAATAGTTTATAATCGACATACATTGGACATATTTATAATTGTACATGTTTTTTCAAGAGCCTAAGGAATATTTACCAATATAGTCAAAACTCTAGACTATAAAATATGCTTCAACAAATTTAAAAGCACTGAAATTATACAACATATATGCTCTGGCCATTCTAGAACCAAACTGGAAAGTAATAGCAGATAACCATTTGGAGAAACCTAAATACAAAAAAATTAAACAGCACACTTCTAAATAATCTGAGCTAAAGAGGAAGTATCATCAAAAACAAAATAATAATATAGAACTGAATGAAAATGAGAACATATATAAAAGCATTTGAGATGAAAATAGTATCAAAGGGAAATTTATACCACTCAGTACTTACATTGGAAATAAGTATCAAATCAATAACCTAATTTCCAATTCCCTGAAAAAAAACAAAACTATAAGAACAAAAGAAACCAAAAGTAAGCATAAGGAAGGAAATAATGAATTTAAAAGCAGAAATCATCAAGTTGAAAATAAAAAGATATAGAAAATCACCAAACAAAATATCTTCGGAAATATCAACATAATTGATAAAACTCTAGCAAGACTGATGAAAATAAATGAGAGAAAAGTCAGCAATAACACAATTGAAACCTGCACATTACTGCACATCCTACAGCCATTAAAAATAATAAGGGGATAATATAAGCAACTTTACATTTGTAAATTTGGCTTTTTGAAAGAAGATAAGGAGGAGGCAATGGCAACCCACTCCAGTACTCTCGCCTGGAAAATCCCATGGACGGAGGAGCCTGGTGGGCTGCAGTCCATGGGGTCACTAAGAGTTAGACACGACTGAGCGACTTCACTTTCACTTTTCCTTTCAGGTATTGGAGAAGGAAATGCCAACCCACTCCAGTGTTCTTGCCTGGAGAATCCTGGGGACTGGGGAGCCTGTTGGGTTGCCGTCTATGGGGTCGCACAGAGTCGGACACGACTGAAGTGACTCAGCACCAGCAGCAAGGACAAATTATCTTCTGTGCATCACTGACTCCATGGACATGAGTTTGAGCAAGCCCTGGGAGTTGGTGATGGACAGGGAAGCCTGGCGTGCTACAGTCCATGAAGTTGCAGAGTTGGACAACTGAGCAACTGAACTGACCTGAAGGAGAAATTCATCTAAAACCACAAAGTACCCGGGCACAATTCAGAAAAAAAAGGGCTGCATTCTGGCCTGCAGAGTAAACCAATTGGTCAAAGTGACAGAATTTTCTCATTAGTAAAAACATATTACCACCTACTTGATTAATCTTTCCTGGTTTACTTTTGTAGACTTAACCATTTTATACTCCAGCACAGTACTGGACATCCTTCTCTCTTGATAACACTTGGGGGTAATATATGTTTGTAGAATTTTGGCACATTATTAGAGCATATATTAGGTGTAGTAACAGTAAATTTTTGCACCTTACTCAATGCCTCACACTAAATGTGTCCATAATTAATGCACTTAAATGAAAAGATATAAATACTTCATACTAAACAGTTTTAAATAGTCTTACAACTTAAACATGAGCATTAAATAATCATTTTTTGTATGCCATCCATGCTAGGTTATATTCTGAACATGATTTTATTTCCATGTATCTTACATTTTTGCAGAGTGTATTAGCCAGAGTATGTGTGTGTACTTATTCCTATTAGCCTTTTATATTTAGTTGAGTTCACTCAGTTGTGTCCGACTCTTTGCGACCCCATGAACTGCAGCATGCCAGGCCTCCCTGTCCATCACCAACTCTCGGAGTTTACTCAAATTCATGTCCATTGAGTCGGTGATGCCATCCAACCATCTCATCCTCTGTCGTCCCATTCTCCTCCTGCGCTCAATCTTTCCCAGCATCAGGGTCTTTTCAAATAAGTCAGTTCTTTGCATCAGGTGGCCAAAGTATTGGAGTTTCAGCTTCAACATCAGTCCTTCCAGTGAACACCCAGGACTTATCTCCTTTAGGATGGACTGTTTGAATCTCCTTGCAGTCCCACGGACTCTCAAGAGTCTTCTCCAACACTACAGTTCAAAGCCATCAATTCTTCGGCGCTCAGCTTTCTTTATAGTCCAACTCTCATATCCTTGTTGCAAAAGTAATTGCCGTTTTGCATTGTTGAACTTTGTCATTTGATACCGGGATACATTCTTAAATAAATGTGATTGTGCAACAGTTATGAACCATTTCTCAATCGGAATGTGATGTGTGATAAAAAGTGGATTTTATATGACAACTGGTGATGATCAGCTCAGTGTCAGCAGAGAAGTTCCAAAGCACTTCCCAAAGCCAAAATTGCACTGAGAAAAGGTTAGACCACCGTTTGGTAGTCTGCTACCTGTCTGATCCCCTCTGAATCCCAGTGAAAACATTACCTCTAAGAAGTATGCTCAGCAAATCAATGAGACGCAAAGAAAACTGCAACAGCTGCAGCCAGCATTGGTTAGCAGAAAGGGCCCAATGCTTCTTCACGACAACCACAGCCTGACCACACATGATACAACCAATGGTTCAGAAGCTGAACAAATTGTGTTACGGAGTTTTGCCTCATCTGCCATATTCACCTGACCTCTCACCAACCAATTACCATTTCTTCAAACATCTTGACAACTTTTTGCAGGGAAAATGCTTTCACAGACAGCAGAAGGCAAAAAATGCTTTCCAAGAGTTTATCGAATCCTGAACCATGGATTTTTACACTACAGGAATAAACAAATTTATTTCTCATTGGCAAACATATGTTGATTTTAATTGCTCCTATTTGGATTATTAAATATGTGTTTAAGCCTAATTATAATGATTTAAAACTCACAGTCTGAAACTGCAATTACATTTGCACCAACCTAAAGCTTCTCGTTAAATACTGATAAATCACTCTCTGTTTTAAATAGTATTCCCAAAAGACTGTTCTATACATCTGTGTCTCTTTTGCTGTCTCGCATACAGGGTTGTCGTTACCATCTTTCTAAATTCCATATATATGCATTAGTATACTGTATTGGTGTTTTTCTTTCTGGCTTACTTCACTCTGTATAATAGGCTCCAGTATCATCCACCTCATTAGAACTGATTCAAATGTATTCTTTTTAATGGCTGAGTAATACTCCATTGTGTATATGTACCACAGCTTTCTGATCCATTCATCTGCTGATGGACATCTAGGTTGCTTCCATGTCCTGGCTATTATAAACAGTGCTGCGATGAACATTGGGGTACATGTGTCTCTTTCAATTCTGGTTTCCTCAGTGTGTATGCCCAGCAGTGGGATTGCTGGGTCGTATGGCAGTTCTATTTCCAGTTTTTTAAGGAATCTCCACACTGTTCTCCAGAGTGGCTGTACTAGTTTGCATTCCCACCAACAGTGTAAGAGAGTTCCCTTTTCTCCACACCCTCTCCAGCAATTATTGCTTGTAGACTTTTGGATCGCAGCCATTCTGACTGGTGTGAAATGGTACCTCATAGTGGTTTTGATTTGTATTTCTCTGATAATGAGTGATGTTGAGCATCTTTTCATGTGTTTGTTAGCCGTCTGTATGTCTTCTTTGGAGAAATGAGGAACACATGTACACCCATGGCGGATGCATGTTGATATATGGCAAAACCAATACAATATTGTAAAGTAAAAATAAATAAATAAATAAAATAAAAAAATAAAAATAAAAAAGAAAAATTCTTTGACTTTTCTTTACCCTTCTTCCCCATATATTAAAAATAAATAAATAAATAGTATTCCCACACAAGGCTTTTGTAGAATGATTTAGCATTTCAGAATTTGATAATTCTGTGACACTGAAAAAATCAACTTTTTAAGCAAGTAAAACCTGAGCAGACCCTGAAATACAGTAATAGGAATGTAAAAATTAGTATGTGGGGCCTCTGAAGAGATAACTAGAACAATCTAAACTCTTTCCAATATCCTCATATGAATTTCATTTTACATTTATTTAATATATTTTACACTTTATAATTTAAAATCTCAAATAATTTCCATATTCAAATACATTCATAAGACTCATGCAATATTGCAGTTTTATACTACATTATGACTATGAATGAATAAAAAATGCTACTGTGGTGTGGGCTTCCCAGGTGGGCTAGTGGTAAAGAATCCCCCTGCTGATACAGGAGATGTAAGAGACGTGGGTTTGATCCTTGGGTCAGGAAGTTTCTCTGGAGGTGGAAATGGCAACCCACTCCAGTATTCTTGCCTGGAGAATCCCATGGACAGAAGAGGGGGTACAGTCTTGGTGGGTACAGTCTATAGGGTTGCCAAGAGTCAGACAAGACTGAAGTGACTTAGTACACATTGTGGTGTGGGTACAATATGGAAGGTAACATTAATGGCAAGATATGTAATGAAACAGTTAACAAAATATAATTAAATGCAAGTTACCCTTGCTTTAGTAGACAAGGAAGAGAATAGCAACAAACTCCATGTATTTTAAACATCTTGTAAGCATTCAGTTCAGTTCAGTCGCTCAGTCGTGTCCGACTCTACAACTCCATGGACTGCAGCACGCCAGGATTCCCTATCCATCACCAACTCCCAGAGCTTGCTCAAACTTGTGTCCATGGAGTCGGTGATGCCATCCAACCATCTCATCCTCTGTCATCCCCTTCTCCTCCTAGCATATAAATAAAAATGCATAGAGGAAGTACAGCTGTTAGTATACCACCTCAACAAGAGCCAGCAATGGCCATCCTCACCCTGTTCAGATTCAGTGCCAGGTCCACATCTGCTCCATCCTCTGCAACTGCTCACTCTCCTCAGCAACAACTGCCTTTGCCCTAGTGGAAAGTGACACTCAAGGCAGAGAGTTGAGAGGGCGTGCTCGGCACAGACCAGGGTGTGCAATAGGGCAATCGTATGAAACAGGCCAGGGCCCGGGGAAGTTTTCATCTGCTTCCGCCACCCTGTTGCTGGGAGCAAGCGTGTGTGTGCTTTTCACTAGCAGAGTCTAGGTTTCTTACAACATTTATGTTTTCAAACCAGATAGGGCTTCTCGTCTCAGTTTGAGACCATAAGGCTAGGGTGCATAATACGTTGTTCAAATTACTTATTCCCCAGGGAAAATTTCTTAGCCTATGATATTCTCCTTTTCTGTGTCCCTTCTCTAAGGGTGCAGGTCCCAACCTGATCATTTCTCCCCATTCCTTCCTGACTCCACGTGGATCTGTCTTTATAGATTTGGTTGCAGAAGAATCTTTTTGCCAATCTCCAGTTTGTTTTTGGTGAGAATTACTTCACTGACTCAGATTGTAAAGGATCTGTCTGCAATGTCGGAGACCTTGGTTCGATCTCTGGGTGAGGAAGATCCCCTGGAGAAGGGAATGGCTACTCACTCCAGTATTCTTGCCCGGAGAATCCCCATGGACAGAGGAGCCTGTCGGGTTACAGTCCATGGGGTTGCAAAGAGTCAGACATGACTGAGCGAGTAACACAAGCACTTAGATGTGTTTTTGATGGTCTCATGGCAGGAGGGAACATAGCATCCTCCTACTATGCCGTCTTGATCTCTTCTCCCCTAAATGAGTTTCTGAGAAACAATTTTTAAATACTAAAAGTAAGAGGATATGTTATATAGTAAAAAGACACATTTCTGAGGGCAGATCAGTAAACTGGCATAAATCAAAGTGTCATTTCAGTTTATTCCTCCATTTTCTCCAGGGATATAGATTCATTCTCCCCAGTCAGAAGTTATTCGTGCTGCTGCTGCTAAGTCGCTTCAGTCATGTCAGACTCTGTGCGACCTCATAGATAGCACCCCATCAGGCTCATCTATCCCTGGGATTCTCCAGGCAAGAATACAGGAGTGGGTTGCCATTTCCTTCTCCAATGCATGCATTCATGCTAAGTCGCTTCAGTCATGTCCGTCTCTATGCGACCCTATGGTCAGCAGCCCATTAGGCTCTTCTGGCCACAGGATTCTCTAGGCAGGAATACTGGAGTGGGTTTCCATTAAAAATACCATCCTGCACACTATCTAAAGAATTTTATAAGAAGTAAAATTGAACCAAACATCTTTGACCAATGGAAAGAAAGCCTCAATTATTTTATGAATTTAAGTTTTATGTCAAAGTTTCTGCATTGCCAATACCAATCAGACAACAGTCAGCTTCTGCTGAAACCTTTTCTCTTTGTGGTTCAAACTGAGCCACAAGATCTTCTTGGAGAGCTACAGAGTGCTAAAAAGCAGATGCCTTTCAACTTATAGATTTATTGGATTATAAACAGAGGCTGAATAGTGCCTGTGGGCTGTGGGTATTAAATTGTGTGTAACATGTGATGCCAGATTCTAAAGGTTTACTCTTGAACAGCACTAACCAGTAGAACTTTCTTCTTTGACTGAATGTTTCATGTCTGCTCTGTCCAATCTCATGTACATATTGAGTACATGAAATATTTCTAGTCAGCTGAGATATATATGTAAATGGGAAAAAAGACTTTAAGACAAAGAGATGAGCATTTATTAGGACATTTTTGTAATAAATTGTTATAAAATAAATCTTGTCATATTCTTTATGGTAAGCCACTGCAGCAATTGCTAGGAATAAAATATATTACCCAGAGTTTAGAATGAGAGAGAACTAAAGACTAAAGGTCTTCAACCATTCATTCCTTCATCAAACATTTATGTTTTATTATAGTGAAGGTAATTTGTTAGATGATGAACATTTAAAAACATAGGATTTTTGCCTTCAAAACTCACAAAGATTAATGAGAATGATTTATAAGTGAACTTTGCCAACTAATTTTAATGCATGTTAAAAGAGTAATATGTAAGACTATAACCTTGGCAAGAAGTAAGTAACTTTCCATAGGATTGATTGCGGGTTGAGCAAGGGAAGAAAGGAGAGACTCTCAGTCTGTCTCGTGAACAATGAGTCAGTGTGGGGCATTTCAGGTAAGGAAATATTGATATGCAAAACTGTTAATTCATGGATGAACTTAGTACATTAAGGGGAATTCTTCAAGGTTTCAGTGTGTTTATAGAAGATGCCACTGGTTGCAAGCAACAGCATGACAGTCAGTCTCAGGTTAATAGTAATAGTATAGAAACCCCATCAGGCTTTCAACAAAGAGATTATTTAGAGAGTTAGATACAGGCATTAGAGGGCTAGAAAAGCAAATTCAATATAAAACAAGATAATGGCAGTCAAAACAGCTATCAACTCTTGGGCTCTAGAAACAAATGCAAGCAATCAATGGTATGAGAACAGAGACACTTAGAAGTGCGTACCTATGAAGCTGGGGCTTAGATCTCTCAGGGGAAATTACTGCTTACTTCATGCCGATACCTTTCAGGGTACGTAAGTTAGTTTTAGTGAGCGAAAAGAAGCTGAAGTAACACTGACAAGAATAGCAGTTGAAAGGAAAACATAGTCTAGTGACTCTTCCTAGTTACTGTTTTCAACTCTTCTTAGAGCCTAATATAAAATAAAATGAGAATTTCTTTTTAAAAGGTATTTATAATGCCTCCAGGCTTAGCATCCCAATGAGGAGGTACAATTTGGAATGGGATAAAACAATTACTATCACAGTAGATTTCATTGGTCAATCAGTATTTATACATGCCCTTTTATAAATTTAACTTTCACACCACGACAATTATATGAATAAAACACTTTCACTGTCTCTACAAAAATGTGAGTAACAAAATACCAAGAATTAGTATGATTTTGGGGCAACAGTCCCAGGATCCATCTCTGAGTAATGTAAATTATTCTTCTTGTTCATTCTCAGTCTCTCCAAATAGTCTATAATTTGGGAGATCAACTTATAAAGCAAACTACCACCAGGAATTCTTATATAAACTGATGAGTAAAGGACAAAAGAGTAGTTAATATTAATAAGAATAGTTAGTATAAACCTGGGTACATGAGACAGTATGCATATGTGTGTGCACGCATAAAATACAAAAGGAAGAAAATGCATAAATGTATCAATTCTTGCTTCTATGATAGGTTAATTGTATTTTCCTTCTTTGTCCGTCTGTTTTTGTTGCTGTTGTTCATTATCACCCAGTTAGCACTTTAGGTTTCTTATCTGGTCAGGTAACACAAACATTGTCACCTGCCATGGGAGCAAAAGCTTTCAAATTAACATTGGCCAAATTTGTAGGGATAAAAAGCCAAGTTTGTATAAATAAATTATTATGTGTAAACATGAAAGGAGCAGGAGCAAATCTTGATGTCAACTTTTGATTCCTTGACTCATTTATTTTAGTTTGGGCTGAACCACAACATATAACACGGTTGTTCGGTGTATATACTCCATCCTGAAAGATAGAAACACACAGTTTCAGCATATTCTCTCTCAATTTGGGCTGTAATAGAGTCTTCACTAGACTATTAGACTGTTGTGCCGTTCTCTTATCCCAGAGCCTTCAAAGTAACTCTGTAATTCTATCGGAAGGAGTGAATTTTATAGGCAGGATCCAATTCTAACACTTTGATATGAAATAAATTCCTTGACAAAAACAACTTTGGGAAGAATACTAGAACATAAAGGAAGTCGTTCCCTAAGTTCACAGAATGTTGGCCGTGGTGGAAGAGTTGTGAACATGAGATGCATGTCCGTTGAAGGTGCTACATGTTTATTTCAGCGAAGCAAAGTAGTTGACATCTCCGTATTGGAAGGGATCCAGGATAGTCAGTCTGCCACCAGCTGTGTGGCTGGTCCATCTAGAGAACTGTGACAGCTCTATATCATGACAACATTTACCTCTGCTGTTGGCAGATAAGACACTCAGGTAACCAGGTCAGACTCAGTGAAGAAACCTCATTTTTGTAGAGTCCATACCTAGACTCTTTTTTTTTTTTTTAAATCATGACCACAATATACTTAGGTACCAGAATGGCTGGGAAAGAGACTTAGTATTGTCCAGTATGTATATATACTCATTCTGCTGAGCTTCAAATAAAAGCAGATGTTTTAATATCCATTATCTTTTTCTCAAAACCTATGCTTTGTTCTCTTCTAATCTTTCCATTCTATTCTTTCCAGTTCTTGACAATAAGGCCAAAGCAGAGCTATCACCCATTAATCTGTCCAGATCCATATTTCTAACCATTTCTTAATATAAAATAGATGACTTAAATATCCTCCCCTGGGTCTTGCCTATTGGCAAAATTTCTCTGCACTTTTGTCTTTCTGGGAAGTTGTTGATTGAGGCTGTGGTATTCCAGCAGTCCAATTCTGATTGTTATGAGTATGGCCTGAAAATAATTTGTTAAACAAGCAAAAAGTTTATACCTCCAATCAGATGGTGGTGCCTGTGTACTTCCAGATTGTAGATGCAGATTGAGGAAAGGAAAGGATGAAACTCGAGTGGTTGCTCTGAGAGTCTCAGCCACCTATTGGAGCACCTCTCTCGTGCCTCTGGTTCCCTGGTGGCTCAGATGGTAAGGAAGCTGCCTGCAATGCAGGAGACCTGGGTTTGATCCCTGAGTCAGGAAGATCCCCTGGAGGATGGCTTGGCAGCCCACTCCAATATTCTGGCCTGGAGAATTCCATGGACGGAAGCCTGGCGGGCTACAGTCCATGGCATTGCAGTCAGGCACGGCTGAGCAACTGAGCACGCATGCGTGATCTCTTGGGGCCGCAGATCCTGTTTGTCTGATGATACGCTGTGGTTATGAACGCCCAAACTTCTGACTTGCTGAGCTAGATAACATGCACTTCTTGGTAGACTGCTGAGATACCTTCATCACTTGATGTTTTATGTCAGGTATTCAGTCTCTGACAAGGGTTTAAAAAACAAGACAGGAGTAGGTTTTTAACGAAGATAATCATTATCTTCTGATTTCATAGTTTTGCAGACTCTCACTGCCAGAATACCAATGGATAGTGGTAGATTTGGAGCTGACATACAACAATTTAAATATCACAGTTGGTCTGTGAGAGTGAAAGGTAGGTTGAGCTGGCATCATAAACATCTCTTACCTTTGATAAAAAACTTCATTTTCTATTAATATAGTTAGCAACTCAACTGGGTTGATTTAGGGAGTAACATGGCATGTGTGTGTGTGTGTGTGTGCTAAGTCATTTCAGCCCTGTCTGACTCTTTGCGACCCCTGGTCTGTAGCCCACCAGACTCCCCTGTTCATGGGATTCTCCAAGCAAGAATACTGGAGTGGGTTGCCATGCGCTCCTCCAGGGGATCTTCCCAGCTCAGGGATCTAACCCTCATCTCTGAGGTCTCCTTAGTTGGCAGGAGAGTTGTTTACCACCAGAGCCACCTGTCAAGCCTGTAACATGGCATGCTGCTGCTGCTGCGTCGCTTTAGTCTTGTCTGACTCTGTGTGACCCCATAGACAGCAGCCGACCAGGTTCCCCCGAGCCTGGAATTCTCCAGGCAAGAACACTGGAGTGGGTTGCCATTTCCTTCTCCAATGTTAACATGGCATATTTTCCCTTTAAAAAGAAAAATCTAGCAACATAATAAATAATAGATTTGAGAGGAAGGAAGATAGTATTAGTGATAGGAAATCTAATTAAGGTATTTTTACATTAGGTCAAGCCAGAGATGTTATGGGAATGAATAATGCATAAGCAAGGGAGAGGAGGAGGTACAGGAAACCGAGATCACAGTTTCTATTATTTGATTATTAATTGGGTATGCACTGTGAGGGAGAAAGAATGAACATTCATTAACACGAACAAAACTGATTTCTTATGTGGATGATAATGGTCTTAACCAGGATAGTAATATATAAAGAACAGCATGTTTTAGGGACAAAAATTCTGTTTTAAGACCTCTGACAGTGGTTGAAAGATACGTGTGATAGGCAGAATAATGGCCCCCACAGAGATATCAGTGTTCTACCAGAGCCAGTGACTGTGAATTTACTTAGTGAAAGGAGTTTTGCACATGTTAAGGACCTTGAAATGGGAAAGTTATCTGAAATTACAAAAGTTGCCCCAGTTAATCAAAGGGTCCTTAAGACTAGAAGGTAGGAGTGTCAGAGAAGGATACACAAAGATGCTACACAGCTGCCTTTGAGGATGAAGGAAATGGCCACGAGCTAAGGAATGCAAGCAGCCCCAGGAACAGAAAAAGTCAAGGAGACAGGTTCTCTACTAGAACCTCAGAAGGAACACTGCCTTTTTGACACCTTGATTCCAGCTCTGTGAGACTGGTGAATTGTAAGATAACTCTCACAATTATGTATGTTATTTTAAGCCACTAAATTTGTGCTTCCAGGTGGTGATAATGGTAAAGAACCTGCCTGCCAATGCCCCGGAGAAGGGTATGGCAACCCACTCCAGTATTCGTACCTGGAGAATCCCATGGACAGAGGAGCCAACTGGTCTACAGTCCATGGGGTGTCAAAGAGTCTGACAGGACTGATCACAGCAATAGTTTTCCAAAGTGGTATCAGATGACACTCCCATTAGCAGAGTATGAGAGCTAGTTTCTTTTGCATCCTCATTAGCAATGGTCAGTGTTGCTGTTTTAGCGTTTCTGTTGGATGCCTGGTGGTATCCCTTCATGGCTTTACTTGAACCTTCTGTGATGAGATATTTTTTTCATTTTTCATGTTGGCCTTCGGGTACTGTTTTTTGTGAGCTACTTTTTAAGGGTTTTGACTGCTTTTTAAAATGTAGTTGCCTTAACTATAAACATTTTATTTTAGGAATTCAAAAAACATTATGGAGTCAGATACAACTGAACGACTTTCACTTTCTTTTTTTGATGTGGATTAAATAGCTGTATTCCTATGTGTCTATTTCTGGACTTAGATCTGTGCTGTTGGTCTATTTGCCTATTGTTTTGCCAAAACTACCCTATCTACATTATTCAGCCTTATAGGGATTATTAATTATCAGATAGTAAATGTACTAACTTCTTCATTTTCATAAAATAGTCTGGGATCATGTTGGCTCTTCTTGATCCATTGTGGTGCCATTTATATTTTACAATAAAATTTTCATTAAGGCCCCCACACACAGATACATACACATACACACCTTCTACAATTTTTGATCTGACTGAATAGATAATACACTAAAAATAGAAGAACTAAATAAGAAATAGTTCTAAAAATAGTTCTTATTTATTTTTTGGATTAGTTTCTGATACTTTTACACCAAAAATGTTTCAATGTAATTTCTAGTCATTCCTATGTGTTTTCTTAATGGGCTGAATCCATAGCATCACAAACAGAATGAGTTACAAATCCAGTATCAAAGAATTTCTACTCATGATATTATACAGAATTTTAAATTGAACCTAACAATCTATTAGCAGGGCATATTTAAATTACTAACTTAAAAAAGAAGTACAGTTATCTCACAGGCTAGTAAAATGACGCTTAAAATTCTCCAAGCCAGGCTTCAGCAATACGTGAACCGTGAAATTCCAGATGTTCAAGCTGGTTTTAGAAAAGGCAGAGGAACCAGAGATCAAATTGCCAACATCCGCTGGATCATGGAAAAAGCAAGAGAGTTCCAGAAAAACATCTATTTCTGTTTTACTGACTATGTCAAAGCCTTTGACTGTGTGGATCACAATAAACTGTGGAAAATTCTGAAAGAGATGGGAATACCAGACCACCTGACCTGCCTCTTGAGAAACCTATATGCAGGTCAGGAAGCAACAGTTAGAACTGGACATGGAACAACAGACTGGTTCCAAATAGGAAAAGGAGTATATCAGGATTGTATATTGTCACCCTGCTTATTTAACTTATAGGCAGAGTACATCATGAGAAATGCTGGGCTGGAGGAAGCACAAGCTGGAATCAAGATTGCCGGGAGAAATATCAATAACCTCAGATATGCAAATGATACCACCCTTATGGCAGAAAGTAAAGAATCACTAAAAAGCCTCTGATGAAAGTGAAAAAGCAGAGTGAAAAAGTTCAATTAAACTCAACATTCAGAAAACGAAGATCATGGCATCTGGTCCCATCGCTTCATGGCAAATAGATGGGGAAACAGTATTAGACTTTATTTTTCTGGGCTCCAAAATCATTGCGGATGGTGACTGCAGCCATGAAATTAAAAGATGCTTACTCCTTGGAAGGAAAGTTATGACCAACCTAGACAGCATATTAAAAAGCAGAGTCATTACTTTGCCAACAAAGGTCTGTCTAGTCAAGGCTATGATTTTTCCAGTGGTCATGTATGGATGTGAGAGTTGGACTGTAAAGAAAGCTGAGCGCAGAAGAATTGATGCTTTTGAACTGTGGTGTTGGAGAAGACTCTTGAGAGGCCCTTGGACTGCAAGAAGATCCAACCAGTCATCCTAAAGGAGATCAGTCCTGGGCGTTCATTGGAGGGACTGATGTTGAAGCTGAAACTCCAGTACTTTGACCACCTGATGCAAAGAGCTGACTCATTTGAAAAGACCCTGATGCTGGGAAAGATTGAGGGCAGGAGGAGAAGGGTACAACAGAGGATGAGATGGTTGGATGGCATCACTGACTCAATGGACATGGGTTTGGCTGGACTCTGGGAGTTTGTGATGGACAGGGAGGCCTGGCATGCTAGGGTTCATGGGGTTGCAATAGTCAGACATGACTGAGCGACTGAACTGAACTGATGATGTTAAAAACTTGCATAGTAATATTACACACTTCAAGTTTTTTATGCTTTTGCTCCTTCCTTTCTTTCTTCCTTTTCTTCAGTCTGTTCTTCATCTTATACTTTCTTCACTATAGTTCCCATGTATTGAAAAGAATAATAATAATAAGATAAAAATAATAAACTTTAATTCCTCTGACTTACAGCAAGGCACTTACCATTCCTTGTAAAATTAGTGTAATTAAGAACATAGACCATAGATCTAAATTGCTGTTCAATCCTAGTTCTGCCTTTATATACAAGGGAATTTCAGCAAGTTATGTAGCTTTTCTGTCCCTTAGTTATTTCAACTATAAAATAGAGATAGTTAAGATATCTAATTTTTTTGTGTGGGATTTAAGTGAGTTACTGCATATAAACTACTTTGAAGAGTGCCTACTGTTTAAGTATTTATTTTTCATTATTAAAGCTATCTTTTTGTAATGTTTTTAAAGTGAATTATTATGTGAAAATATGTGAAAGGAATTTGAAAAAGCAAGAAGTGTTATACAAAAGTAAAACAGCCACTTTTTGTTTTCTAGGAGATATTGTTATCACTAGCCTAGATTATTTGTTTGTGTGTTCATCTCTATCCAGCATTAGAATAGCATTGAAAACTCTCATTATTTTCTTTAAATACATATAATATATATCATTCATATAACATTATCAAAAAACCTGAAAATCTCTTTATAAACTTTGCAACTTGTTATCAGATACAGATACTTTTTACATTATTTTCTGTCTCCCTAAAACTACACTCTTAGCAAAATTCAAATTTGGCACTTGGGTTATATAGGCTAATATTATTTGAGAAAGAGAGGAAATTGGATCAATTACTTAAATCACTAACTTTGTCATGTGGACTTATAATAAGTTCAGTGAAGGATAAGAAACAATTTCAGGCATCTGATCAATTCAAAAGTCATACATTTTAAGTCAAATTGGAAGATATATTTGAATGACAAGGAATGAAATTTACATTTTAGAAGTCTGATATTGAAACTCTAGACATGAAATTAGACTTTGGGTATCTTTAATCCCATTTTTAATAAAACTTAGAAGAATAGCCATTTCTGAGCTGTCTAGTATAAAATGTCAAACATCTCAATTAACAAATGCTCTATAACCACAACAGATATACATTACTATTCATGCTAACCTAGACTTTTCAAAAATATATAAATAATAATTTATTCTCAATAGTAAATAAATCTCTTAAAGGAATTTCCTTTAAGCAGTACTAAAAACTTAGAACTTCAATATGGTGATTACTTAATGGAAAATTCACTAGAAATCATTCTATAGATAATAGACATATTTGATCTTCAATGTCCAGACTAATACTATTCAGTACAGATATAATGTAAATCAAATTCATAATTTAAATTTTTTCTCATAGAAACACTTAAAATCTAAAATGGAAACTTATGGAATTAGTATTAATTATAAACTTTATTTAAACAGTTACATCTAAACTATCATTTTGACATATACTCAATATAAAGAAATCAATAATGATATATTTCACTTTCTTTTTTTCTCTTTTTTTGGTCTTGATGTTTTCAATCAAATGCATATTTTATACTGAAAACACAGCTTGGCGTGGACTGGGCATATTTCACATACTCAATAGCTACAGGAGACTAGTGATTTCTGTGTTGGACAGAGTTTCTCTAGATGGAATAGAAAATGTAGGTGACCTCTATACAAATAATGATTGTTGTGTTCTCATCTCTGACCACGAAGAGTACCAGTGCAGTAATCTGATTCTTGGCAGAAGTAATTTCTAGCCCTCAAACATGCCTGCCAAGTAGAGAAAAGTTTCCAAAATCTCCCTATCTCAATTTTTGTGGAACATGCACGTGGTAGGTTTATGTCACTACTCCTTAAACTTCCAGCCTGTTTTATAGAAAGTTCATGTATCAGCCAGTCTTTACATTGGGAAAGCAGAAGTGAAAGCAAAGGGAAAGTTTTGATAGTAAGAATTCAGGGCTCACCTCGTTACTGTTGGAAATGCGGGATGTTGTAGTCGGAACACTGCCTTTGAGAGATCTGGAAGTTCACGTCAGTCATGAAGGTCACCACCGGTTATCCCAGCTACCAACATAAACTGATGGAACTCGTATTATCTGGAGCAATGATACTTTTCCTAACAGGGAAATTATGAACTAGGTCTTAAATCCTCACCTGAAAAGTGATACTTGCCACTTTGGGCAGAGTATAATCACCATACATAGTAAGTCACACATCCAAGCTCAACTCAAGAGAGATGTAATGTGCAATTCTTACATGTACAGAAAAGAGGAGAAATATAAACGGTCCTAAAAACTACCTCAGGACATAGTAGAAGCCATGTTAAATGAGATAGTGACAGCCTATTTTAATAATTTGATGAAAGTCACATATATCTGGATTGAAAAGACACACTTAATTCCTAGAGGATTAATAAGAATTAGTTCCATACTTAACTACTCAGTGGTAAAATAGATCAATGAGAAATATTAGGAACACTAGACAAAAGATAAATTGATATAATTAGATTGAAAGAAGATTTCTATAAAAATTCTAGAAAAGACATGTTCCAACATCTCTTTTGCCCAGTTAATAAGTTTGAACATGGTAGAATGAACATAAATTTCCAGTCTTACCATGTATGTTCTAGCCTGCTCATGCTTGTTGAGTCCTAGATTATTCTCATGAGATTAAGCTTGTCTCTGTTCTCCCCTTTATATCTTGATTTTCTACCCTTTGGACTTCAGCCTTCAGCTTCAGACACAAAGGCACTAAAAAAGACTATTTAACTCGCTTCCGCAATTGCATGCTGTCAAATCTCTGTAATAGAGCTCTCACTTCACGTACTGGAGTGCTTATGCTTCTTCTGTTGAACTCTAATACAAACTCTGATATTGATACTGTTTCTGACAGAATAGAATCTAATGCAAGTGTCTACAAAAGGCAAAATTCCTAGTGACAGAGCATTTGTTGCCATAGAGAATGTCAGTAAATAGCGGGATTATATTGATATATCATAACAGCACTGGAGAGCATCCAGAGAGAACATGCTAAGCTCAAGCCTTTAAGTTAGTTCTCACCTCAAGGTCTACATAAGGGACCTAGAAGCTTTGTGATTACTCTAAAAGTAATACTTACCTTTTGTAGCCATAGGGCTGTGCTTTCTGAAAATAATATCCAAAATCTGATCCTGGAGGTGACTGAGTTACAATGCAAATTATACTCCCGAACATATAGTGTATCTCAGGAAAGGATGGGATCTTAAAAATGGGAATGTGGCCAACTGCAGACCACAATCTGCTCATGTGGTCAATGAGCAGATTCCAGTGGAGCTAGAAACCATGAACTGTTAAGTCCTACTGAACTTTCTTTGCCAGCAGAGGTATCCTTTACCTATATGAAGGACCCTCTGCTTGCCTGAAGAAACTGTCCCTCCAATGGCGATTTCATTATAGTGGATTGCTAACCCTTTCCAGTATTTATCCCTACCACATTTCCCTGCTTCTAAATATTTAACTAGACTGAATTCCCCACATGTCTTAAAGAATGAGATATAAGAAGTGACCCATAAGAAGATATCCTATGTAACAGGGGAATTGCATGACTTTGCCAATTTATAGAATTCTGTGGTTGCTATGAATGTGGGATAAGAGTATAAATAATAACAAGTCAAATCAGCACACATTTATTGATATACCATCATCAGCAGAAAGCCTGAATTCATGGCTAAACTTGAGAAGCTGGTAACAGCTCTAGTAGTTTGCTTGGTTGGGTGACTGACTTTTCAAACCAAAAATGACCTACAATAATTTAAAACGTCAGAAGGTGTATAGAAAGGTACACAAAGGCTTAGGGGTGGTGGAATACTTGAGTACATTTATTGTGCAAGACATTCGTTACTTATTTCTTTAGTATGTCCTCTGGGAAAGTCCACAGAGCATTTATTTCATTGAGGCTGCAAGAACTTCATGAGGGGAGCAGCAGCACCCTTGAGCGTCTCCGTGGTGGCTTTTCTCTGTAGGCCACAGTGAGATTTGTTTCCACCATACTGGGATCCCTACATTCAATAAAAATGCAAAGTTCACACTAGTCACCAAGGAAAATATGAGCTTACTTACCATAAAGGAGAGTGAACTGGGAGGCTGAATACACATGGACAATGGTCAGATCATGTGTAAAAACAGATCTCTGACCCACAACCTGAAGTTGTACAACAATCTACCCAGGAAACCAACCCCTTAACTACAATAAACAACCCAGGAGCCAACCTGATGTAAACCAGAATTGCAGATTACTATCTATAGTAATCCAAGATACTAAACAATAACATCTGTAACCATCGGCCCACAAATCGTGAGAACTTGAAAGACTGATAGCTTCTCTGATTTTTGTCCCTGCTTGCAAATTAGCACCAACCAGAGAAAGTCAAGTATGCACTTCTAACCAATCACACAGAATACTCTACTTCTAATGAGTCTACCTTCAGCTTCTCCATGCCAACCATCTTCCAGAATCAGTTACCCTAATTCTGTGCACTTTCTTTTGGGTGATAAGAATCATCTCTCAGGAACATAACATACAATACAATGCAAGGAGCAATTCATACTAACCTATGCCAGGAAGAAACTGTTACAGAGTTAATTAGAATGAAATCAATAGTTTCCTATTTGTCTTCCTTGAGTTTTCAATTTTCTTTAAATTTATCATGGACATGGACCAGTCACTGTTTCAAGGCAGAGCTGTACCGACAGAATAAATTAAATTTCTGAACCAAATTTACAATCCAGATATTTAAGAACTGAAGAGTTGAGAATGTAGTACTTCATAAAAGAAAATTTTAGCACTGCCTTTTTAATCTATTTTTCCAATGAAGAATAGGATGAACTTTTTTCACTAAAAGTTGTAACTTTAGATTACCAATGGATTGTATTTCTTGGTTGCTCCACTCAACCAACAGTGGTGGACTGTGCAATAATATTGATGGGCAAAATTAATAAAAATTTGCACATCACATAGTCAATATTTCATTTTACACTATAACCATTAGTGAATGTATTGCTCTTCTTGGTGAAAGAAATCCGGGCATGCGGTGAGAGCTTGGCATATTATTGCATTTACAGCTCAAACCCTAAAGGTTAGATGCCATTGCCATTTTACAGAAGCATAAACTGAAGTTCAGAGAACTTAATTAACACGTTTGTTGTTGTTCAGTCGCTGAGTCATATCTGACTCTTTGCAACACCATGGACTACAGCACACCAGGCTTCCCTGTTCTTCACTATCTCTGTGAGCTTACTCAAACTCATGCACATTGAGTCGGTGATGCCATCCAACCATCTCATTCTCTGTCATCCCCTTCTCCTCCTGCCTTCGCTCTTTCTCAGCATCATGTCTTTTCTAGTGAGTCAGCTGTTCGCATCAGGTGGCCAAAGTACTGAAGCTTCAGCTTCAGCATCAGTCCTTCCAATGACTAGTCAGGGTTGATTTCCTTTAGGATTGACTGGTTTGATCTCTTTGCTTTCCAAGGAACTCTCAAGAGTCTTCTTCAACACCACAGTTTGAAAGCATCAATTCTTCAGCACTCAGCCTTCTTTATGGTCCAGCTCTCACATCATACACGAATACTGGAAACACCATAGCTTTGACTAGATGGACCTTTGTCAGCAAAGTAATGTCTCTGCTTTTTAATTTGCTGTCTAGGTTTGTCATAGCTTTTCTTCCAAGGAGCAAGCATCTTTAATTTCATGGCTGCAGTCACCGTCTGCAGTGATTTTGGAACCCAAGAAAATAAAGTCTGTCACTGTTTCCACTTTTACCCATTTCTTTCCTTGAAGTGATGGGACCAGATGCTGTGATCTCATGCTGCTGCTGCTGCTAAGTCACTTCTGTCGTGTCCGACTCTGTGTGACCCCAGAGACGGCAGCCCACCAGGCTCCCCAGTCCCTGGGATTCTCCAGGCAAGAACACTGGAGTGGGTTGCCATTTCCTTCTCCAATGCATGACATAGAAAGTTTTAAAATCAGGAATCAAATATATATCTAAAATATCTCAAACTGATAATTACTGTTAATGGTATTTGTGCTTTTCAAGGTCTTTCTTTTTTTTTTCTTACAACTTTGGTTTGATGTTATAGTCATTCAAGTTGAAATGTAAGAAGAGTCATCAATCCATCATCACTATCACTGCTTTATTTTCCACAGTTCAGTACATGTCCGATTGCATTCAATTCTATCCAAAGGCTTTTCTCTCTTTCTATGCCATTATTATTTAGATGGTCTCTCTCATTAGGCTGAGTAAGAGTGCAGAGTTTTTATTTCTTGGAGAGATTCAAAACTGTCTATCCCTGTTACCTCTTTATTCTTTTTCAGAGTCTCATTTTTTGCCATCTGTTAAATTTCAAAGACCAAAACTGTTCTGATTCAGAGATAAAAAGCCAAACTTAGAAGCATACCATAAGAGAAAAGAAATGGAATCTGGAAGTGTTAGGGAAGTTTCAATGTACTAATTCATTTGATTTAAGGATCAAGACTTTGTATTTCATTTTTGGTTTTCTTCTTTAGTAGACCATCTATTTCACAAAGACAATTTTTACATACAGAGTTCTCATTTATTTTTTTGATTAGTTTCTAATGCTTTTCCATTCATTTATATGAATCAGATATCTCTTCTTTTAGGATTCTTTTCACAGTTATTTTTCTTGATGTTCAGAACTCCTCTCTTTCAGTCTTTTGGCTTTTTTCTTTCACTGAGCCCATCGTCCTCTCTTTTCACTGCAACTGTTAAAAAAAAAATCAGAAAGCTATTGATGTCACTATCTTTCTCCTGTCACTTTCATCAGAAAAAATGGGAGTTCCAATGTGCAGCATCCAGTTGCTTAGCAACAATGTTTTCAGCATCCTTGTCAGTATGAAGAGAGTGAAGCTGTGTCTGCTAATATGGCTGCATTACAAAAAAAGAGCATACTTTGAGTGGAAATGGGAAAAAATAAGCCCTGAAAATTCAACAATCTCAGGATATAATGAATGCAGAAAGGGATGAGCATTTTTCAGTGGGAGATTTCTTTTTACCACATGACACATCACTTGCAGAGAAGTTTCTTCTCTATAGCAGCATTTCAGCAGTTGTGCAATCAGAAATGCCAACACGACTATGTTCTGCATCAAGTTACTACTCCACTGGATTACCTTATTTTCATATACATGTATCTACAATTCTAAGAACAAATCACTTTACTGTGAATACTTTTGGCACAAGCTATATTATAATGTATATTGTTTTTAATTATATCTTTTCTAAGTTTGTTATCATTATTTGTTTTAATGAACAAGAACTGATGGCCTACAATGTAAGTGTGTGAATGCATTTCGAATGTTTTTTGTAACTTCATTTTAATCATGCACTATCTTTTTTGTTTTTGTGCTAATAGAGCCATGTATCTTTCCAGGTTTGGTATCTTAAGAGATGTCTGATTTTTAAATCAAACATTTTGATTGCTTTATATTTATGTTGTTCAGTGTTATGTGTTCAAAATTGTTTAGATTATAGAAAGATTGAAAACTAAGATTCACATCAGTATCATTAAATGTAAAGATATCCTTTAAATTAGAAGATAAAATAGTATTTAAATGTGCCTTATGTATCACTAGCACCTCATTTTAAATATAAATTTTATTGTATACTACTTAGGAGTTCCTTTTTTATTAATTTAGAAATCTAATTATAAACTTATTTAAATGTTCTTATTTGAATTTAATCCATTTTAATATAGTGGAGGACAGGGAGGCCTGGTGTGCTGCAGTCCATGGAGTCACAAAGAGTCAGATAAGACTTAGTGAGTGAACAGGAACAACGTTTTAATATAATGTGGTGATATGAGCAGAAGTGGTATAAGCAGTTATCTTTTGTTTCAAATTTTGCTTTGACCTTTATCTGCTTTGTATCTTGGTACATATCTTTTAATCTAAGACCGAGATTGTGCATCTTTAAATAAGAATAATACTTACTAATTTCTGTTCTACTACAGAAATTAAAATGATATAATGATTGTAAAACACTAAGCATGTCTGATATTCAAAAAATATTCAGCAATTTAAACCTTTTGTTACTTAGAAATTCTCAGAAAATAGGTGACCTAAACCAGATGTATTTTTCCCAGAGACTTTTCTTTTTATATACATACATTTTTTTTAACCATTAAGTTATGCTGAGACATATTCTTGACATTAAAAGTTTTAAGCATATAGCATCCTAAGAAGTTGATGAGATATGAATAATTGAATATGTTAGTACTAACCATGAATATTGAGTAGGTAGACATTAATATTTATTAATATTTTTGAATGAAAATATAAATAATAGACTGTAGAAAGTATCATAATCATAGGTATTTTTGTTTCATACAAGCAAAGTCTTCTGTTTAAAAAGTAAAAATTAACTTCATATTCAAAATGGTAGGAAATCTCTAAAGATCACAAATAATAAGGAAATATTTTAAATAATATAATCTCATCAAAGACTGCACGATCAGCAGACATTGCCATTTAAAAGATTCATAAATGTGGAAAAAAGACTGAGTCTTTAATTGAGAGTGAAAAATAGGTGCTATATGTCAGAAAGAAGTCAATTGCATTTGTGCCCCATTGAAAGTACTCAGAGAAAATGAACTGGGCAATACAGAATGTAGAATTGAGATATGAGATTAAGAATGGAGACTCAATTGGAAGTTAATATGTAAAACAGCAGACACCTGTGTTCCTGATCCCTTAAGGAACACACTGTAGGCAGGAAAATAATAATAGCCTCTTACAAAACCCCTAGCGTTTTGACATTTAAGAATGACCAATATGATGGCCATTTTTTTGGCCAAAGTGAAGATCTCTATACCTGCCCTACAAAAACTCATAGACAACCATATTTATTGACTCTTTCTTAAGTAGTGTAAAATCATAAGAATTTGAGGAAAACTTGGAATACAAAATATATCATTCAGTTAAGTCACTCAGTCATGTCCGACTCTTTGCGACCCCATGGACTGCAGGATACCAGGCTTTCCTGTCCATCACAACTCCTGGAGCTTACTTAAACCCATGTCCATTGATATATAATCCAAAATAAATTAAATAATATGTCCAGAGACACATAAAAGTCCTAAGATATTCTTAATTCTATTAATTAAAATATTATATCTGTAACAAGTATGGCATTTAAAAAATAAATAATAATACACAAGCACATCTTGTAAATCAAATTCTGGTAAAATTTTTGCTTTAAATTGATGAAATATCTTCAAAGAGAACACAAATAAAGTGAAATAAATATGTATGCTACCAAGATAGGAAACAAGAAATGCAATCTAAAAAATTCAACTTTTGGCTGACATAATTTACATGTGGAAATAAATAAAAACATGGAGAGAATGAATTTTTTAAAGTAAAAGTGATTCCTAGAGTTTAAGGATAAAATAATGAGTTTATATAATAAACTCAGTAAATGCCTAGCCCCCAAAATTAAATAATATATGTATATTGAAAATTTGTATTATAAAATTGAAAATTTGTATTATAGTAATAAAAATTCAGAACATCAATGATAAACATATTAAAAGCTCTAGAAAGTAAAAAATATAATCCAAAAAGGAATGACCTTCAGAAACTTGCATAGAATGGGACAATACATTTAATAGATGGAAGGACATTTATTTTAGGTGTAGGGTAATATACCCAGCTGCAAAGAATATAATCAGTCTAATTTCAGTGTTGACCATCTGGTGATGTCCATGTGTAGAGTTTTCTCTTGTGTTGTTGGAAGAGGGTGTTTGCTATGAACAGTGCGTTCTCTTGGCAGAACTCTATTAGCCTTTGCCCTGCTTCATTCGGTACTCCAAGGCCAAATTTGCCTGTTATTCCCGGTATTTCATGACTTCCTACTTTTGCATTCCAATCCCCTATAATGAAAAGGACATCTTTTTTGGGTGTTAGTTCTAAAAGGTCGTGTAGGTCTTCATTGAAACGTCCAACTTCAGCTTCTTCAGTGTTACTGGTTGGGGCATAGACTTGGATTACCGTGATACTGAATGGTTTGCCTTGGAAACGAACAGAGATCATTCTGTCATTTTTGAGATTGCATCCAAATACTGCACTTTGGACTCTGTTGACCATGATGGCTACCCCATTTCTTCTAAGGGATTCCTGCCCACAGTAGTAGATATAATGGTCATCTGAGTTAAATTCACCCATTCCAGTCCATCTTAGTTCTCTGATTCCTAGAATGTCGATGTTAACTCTTGCCATCTCCTATTTGACCACTTCCAATTTGCCTTGATTTATGGACCTAACATTCCAGGTTCCTATGCAATATTGCTCTTTACAACATTGGACCTTGCTTCTATCACCAGTTACATCCACAACTGGGTGTTGTTTTTGCTTTGGCTCCATCCTTCATTCTTTCTGGAGTTACTTCTCCACTGATCTCCAGTAGCATATTGGGCACCTACCGACCTGGGGAGTTCATCTTTCATTGTCCTATCTTTTGCCTTTTCATACTGTTCATGGGGTTCTTAAGGCAAGAATAGTGAAGTGGTTTGCCATTCCCTTCTCTAGTGGACCACATTCTGTCAGACGTCTCCACAATGACCCATCCATCTTGGGTGACCCCACATGGCATGGCTTAGTTTCATTGAGTTAGACAAGCTGTGGTCTGTGTGATCAGATTGGCTGGTTGTCTATGATAGTGGTTTCAGTCTGTCTGCCCTCTGATGCCCTCTCTCACTGCCAATCATCTTACTTAGGTTTTTCTTACCTTGGACGTGGTGACTGCAGCCATGAAATTAAAAGACGCTTACTTCTTGGAAGGAAAGTTATGACCAACCTAGACAGCATATTAAAAAGCAGAGACATTACTTTGCCAACAAAGGTCCATCTAGTCAAGGCTATGGTTTTTCCAGTAGTCATGTATGGATGTAAGAGTTGGACTATAAAGAAAGCTGAGTGCTAAAGAATTGATGGTTTTGAACTGTGGTATTGGAGAAGACTCTTGAGAGTCCCTTGGAGTACAAGGAGATCCAACCAGTCCATCCTAAAGGAAATCAGTCCTGAGTGTTCATTGGAAGGACTGATGTTGAAGCTGAAACTCCAATACTTTGGCCACCTGATGCAAAGAGCTGACTCATTTGAAAAGACCCTGATGTTGGGAAAGATTGAATGCAGGAGGAGAAGGGGAAGACAGAAGATGAGATGGTTGGATGGCATCACCAATTCAATGGACACGAGGCTGAGTAAACTCTGGGATTTGGTGATGGACAGGGAGGCCTGGCGTGCTGCAGTTCATGGTGTTGCAAAGAGTCGGACACGACTGAGTGGCTGAAATGAACTGAATATACCCAGCTAATATGTTAAGTCAAGTGTAAAGAAAAATGAGCAATATTTTTAGACATACATGATCTCAGAAATTTCACTCCCACACTTTTATCAGAGAATTTCTAAAAGGTTTTTTTTTTTTTTTTTTAATCTAAGTGCAAAGAAAGAAAAAGGCACAATATATGGGGAAAAAATCCATTAGATGTGGTTAGCAGTCATGAAAATTAATTGCTTCAGATAGAAACAAATATATAGGGGCACACACCCCATCACACTATGGTAAAGAAACAGAGAGGAATTCAGAGATTTTTATACCATCTATAACAGTATGAGATTACCTAAAATGTGATAAAAATGTCAGTTCTAATTTTTTTTTAAAAGAAAGGGAATCTAAAACTGCAGGAAACACAAAATGCTATGTTAGAAAACATGCAGTCATATTTTACTTGTCTGTTCTGCAAATAACATTAAAAACTAATCATGACATAAAAGTTCCCTTTGAGTTTACTGTGAGCACGTAATAGCAACCCATAGACAAACAATGCTATTAAGTATTGACTAACAATATACAGGTGAATGACAGAAAACTTGACAATGTGAAAGTAGAAGTAACTGAATTTGCAGTTAAGAAGATAAGTTGCAAATAAAACAAAAGATAAATAGTAACTTCACTTAATAAAGTAAGGAGTTTATATATGCTTTCAAGAAATGATGGAAAAATAAATAAATCTTTAACCTTCTGTAATTCCAGATAAAGCACAGAGAACAATTCAGAGTCATGTTATAACAATTGTGTGATGGTGGAAGAAAGGGATGGTTTGTGATAAATCCTCAGATATTTTATCAGGCAATAAATAGATTATGCCAAAAGGATCGGAGAAGGCAATGGCACCCCACTCCAGTACTCTTGCCTGGAAAATCCCATGGTGGAGGATCCTGTAGGCTGCAGTCCATGGGGTTGCGAAGAATCGGACACAACTGAGTGACTTCACTTTCATTTTTCACTTTCATGCATTGGAGAAGGACATGGCAACCCACTCCAGTGTTCTTGCCTTGAGAATCCCAGGGATGGAGAGCCTGGTGGGCTGCCGTCTATAGGGTCGCACAGAGTGGACAGGACTGAAGCGACTTAGCAGCAGCAGCAGCATGCCAAAAGGATAAGTCAAAGACTAGTGATTTAAACATGTATTTTAGAACTATAGATAAAATAAAATACTCTTTAAAAAATAAAGCATTTTTTTAAATTTATAAACTAGATAGTCTAGGAGCAAGGCATACGTCTTTTCATTATTAACCCATCAACAGTATTATTTTTTTATCACGTGTATACATTATTTAAATAAAAAATGTGTATTTATACATCAGTGTCTCTTTTGCTGTCTCGTACACAGGGTTATTGTTACCATCTTCTAAATTCCATATATATGCGTTAGTATACTGTATTGGTGTTTTTTTCTTTCTGGCTTACTTCACTCTGTATAATAGGCTCCAGTTTCATCCACCTCATTAGAACTGATTTCAAATGTATTCTTTTTAAATGGCTGAGTAAATACTCCCTTGTGTATATGCGAGGGAGAGGGTGGGAAGATTTGGGAGAATGGCATTGAAACATGTATAATATCATGTATGAAACGAGTTGCCAGTCTAGGTTCGATGCACGATACTGGATGCTTGGGGCTGGTGGCACTGGGATGATCCAGAGGGAGGGTATGGGGAGGGAGGAGGGTTCAGGATGGGGAACACAGGTATACCTGTGGCGGATTCATTTAGATATTTGGCAAAACAAATACAATTTTGTAAAGTTTAAAAATAAAATAAAATTTAAAAAAATGTGTATTTTGTGCGTTTTTATAGTCAATTGATAAAATTAGCTGTGCTATGTGCTCAGATGCCCAGTTGTGTTCACTCTTTGTGACCCCATGGACTGTAGCTCACCAGGTTCCTCTGTCCATGGGATACTCCAGTCAAGAATACTGGGATTGGTTACCATTCCTCCTCCAGGGGATCTTCCCAACCCAGGGATGGAGCTTGTGTCTCTACATCTCCTGCACTGCAAGCAGACTCTTACTGCTAATGCCATGTGGGAACCGATAGAATTAGAGGCCCTTCTTTACAAAAAAGAAGAACAAAGAATTAAGTTTCTTTTTTAGAATTGCTGTATAATTTTTTAAAGGCTATAGTCATTATCTATAAATTCTAAGTTATTTAAATGAGAAGTTCAATATAAATGTATCAAAAACCTGGTAAAAGATATTAAAAAGAAAAACTACAGGGCACAGATACTTAAATAGTAAAAGACTAAGCCCTTTCTCTCTTTGATCACAAAAAATCAGGATATCTGTTCTTGCCATTCTATTAAATAATTTAAAGTATAAATAGAATGCAATAGGTAATAAAAAGATATAAAAGACAAAATTTAAAAGGGGAGATTATTTAAAATTATATTATGGTGATGATTGCACAATTGTGTAAATATTCTAAAAGCCTTTGAATTGTTCACGTTAAATGGATAAGCTTTATGGTATTAAATTATATCTCAATGGAACTGTTAAAGAAAAGAAGTAAAGCTGCCTTTATTCATATATTATATGCTTCTGTGAGTAGAAAGTCTTATTGATTGTACTGAACACACTAGATCTTACATATGCTTAGCAATATGATGGGATGCACAGTATTGAAGTAGAAAAAGTCACTGTATTTCTACATAATATCAGTTAACATTTGAAAATAATTTTAATATATACTTATAATACCACAAGACAATAGTTAATGCCTAGAAATAAATCTAAACCAAATTATGCAGTATCACTTTAGAAAATGACAGTAAATTTAGAAAAAATATTTTACAAAAAATATTACTTAGAAATGTTAAACAATATATCATGTTCTCTTTTCATGAATTTAAATAAATTAAATTATTTTCAATTTTCTCTAAACTGAATTTTGCATTTCAGTACAATACAATCTTAATCCAATTGGCTTGTTAAATATAGGTATTGACAAGCAGATACTAAAATTGATATAGAAAAGCAAAGATTCTAGAATAATCAAAGTTTTTTTTGAGAAAAAGAAGAGCAAAGATGAAATACTTGTGCCACCTAATTTCAAACATAATTTCATCATTAAGACAGGGTGGAAAATATCTTTATGGTAAGTAAAATATATATAATTGTATATAAATTATTTGATTTTGTAATATGGCAAATATTTTCTTCCCAATAAGAGCATGTAAAAACAATTTTTCATATTAATAGTTAAATAATTACAGAGGCTACCTTAAGGGAAAAAAAATCTAAAAATAATTAAATTAAAAACAGTGTTCTTTCCCTAACTATAGTTTTCTTTCTATGGCTCCTGAAAATAAAGACTCTCCTAGTTCTTGATGGAATTACATACATCTGTTTATAAATTCTGACATATTGATTATTAAGGAAATTCCACTCAATCTACCACTTTTCAATATTTTTAATTAAGAAAACAACTTAGTCAAAATGAATGGTTTAGAGAATTTTTGTTTTATTTTTAGCATACTCAAGATAATGCTTAACATGTAGTGTCTGCATACTCAGCCTCTAAGCCATGTCCAACTCTTTGAGAACCCATGGACTGTATCCCACCAGGCTCCTCTGTCTGTGGGATTTGCCAGGCAAGAATCCTGAAGTGGGCTGCCATTTCCTTCTCCAGGAGATCTTCCTGACCCAGGGATTGAACTCACAATTCCTGCATTAGCAGGAGAATTCTTTACCACTGAGCCACAAGGGAAGCCCTAAACATGACAAACATAAATGTATGCTATATATCAAACATGTAATTCCAAAATCAAATAATCTTCAATAACATCTACTATGATCAACTGTTACTCATCACCGTGATTAACCTAAAAGAATTAGGAAATACCATTCAGCCAACCCAAATATATAATTTTAAAAGCTCTGTAATGTTTTAATCTCAAAAGAAAGCATGGTAGAAAGAGAAAGATGATTTCATTGGGAAGTCATCATTATAGGAAAAACATTGTATTGGAATTCTTTGGTGAGCAGGGAGAAATTTAGGCGCTAATGCTTTTTAAACAATGGTTTAGAAAAAAAAAAAACACCTTGAAAAACATAGCTAAGAACTATGGGAATATGATATTTTTGGAACTGATCTATGACAGTAGAGAATTCTGTTTTATGAGTTTCTCAACATCTTTCCTGGACTGGAGCAGACAGAACCTATGCTATTCCTTCCTCTTCTCATATATATAATATTTTTTCTTTTCATGCGCACTAAAGAGTTCCACTGTTTATCCATGGTACACAGATTACTTTGTTCATATTTGAGACATACCTCGGTCCTAAGTTGCCTGTCTCTCCAAATTTATGTCTCTCTCTCACCATGCTTATCTCCTACTTGCCCTTTTTTAGAGCCTGGAGTGCTGTGATTCATGGTGTCGCAAAGAGTTGGACACGACTGAGCGACTGAACTGAACTGATGAGCCTTGCACTATTTTCTGTTCCATTACAGATATTTGAGTGAATGAAAAACAGTTATAATGGGGAAATATAAATATATTGTGTATGACCAGGAAAAGAGGGAAGTCAATATTTATTAGCCACTGTATTGACACTGTGTTGATGACTGAGCAACTGAACTGAATTGTGTTGACAATCTTGAATACCAGGTATAAAACATAAAAACATATCTTCATTTCCTAAGCGCATATATAATGTGAGGAAAGAATGTGCCAAGAATTAAGTATCATTTATAAGTTAGGTTGTTGTTGTTGTTCAGTCTATCAGTCGTATCCGACCCTGCGACACCATGGACTGCAGCACGCCATGCTTCCCTGTCCTTCGTCATCTCCTGGAGCTTGCTAAAATTCATGTCCATTTTGTCAGTGATCCTCCTGCCTTCACTCTTTCCCAGCATCAGGGTCTTTTCAAATGAGTCAGCTCTTTTCATCAGGTGGACAAAGTATTGAAGCTTCAGCTTTAGCATCAGTCCATCCAATGAATGTTCAGGACTGATTTCCTTTAGGATTGGCTGGTTTGATCTCCTTGCAGTTCAAGGTACTCTCAAGAGTCTTCTCCAACACCACAGTTCAAAAATATCAGTTCTTCGGTGCTCAGCCTTCTTTATGGTTCAACTCTCACATCCATACATGACTACAGGAAAAACCATAGGTTTGACTATATGGACCTTTTTGGCAAAGTAATGTCTCTGCTTTTCAATATATTGTCTAGGTTGTCATAGCTTTTCTTCCAAGAAGCAAATGTCTTTTAATTTCATGGCTGCAGTCACCATCTGCAGTGATTTTGGAGCCCAAGAAAATAAAGTGTCACTGTTATTTATCTAATATTTTCTGTTTATGAATGATTAAAGGTAGCTCTCAGTTACTTCATTTTGTAAGGCTTACTTTATAATATTGTTAGGTGTTGATAGTTTTGAATAGAATAATACCAGAGTAACATAATTGTCATTCCAGAGTAGACTCTTTAACATGATCTGCGAGGGTTGTTTTCTAAAAGTTATGCCATGGGAGGACAATCATTCATTCCTACTGACATTTTGGCAGCTAAAGGATTATAAAGTCCACCCCCCAACGCACACCATATTATCTTCTAGGTTCTGTGATGTTAGTATTATATTTGCTCTTTGCATTTACTCCTGTGAATGTGACCCATATCTCTAAGTACTATAGTTTGTGTTTCAATTGAAAATCTAGAAATACATGTTGAAGTATTATAAAGGGCCTTTCTGATGAGAGGCATTCTGTGTCAAAATTGGAGAGCTACCTTCCAGGAACATCGATCAACCATTATTCGAAGGAAACCATTGCTTGCTATAAGAATGTTAAACAAAACAAACAAAACTCTGGAGAAGATAAGAGTAAGTAACCTCATCTTTGAAGTATAATGATTATGACTTTGTAGGTAGACAACCTAGGTTAGTATCCCAATCCATTACTTTAAACTTGGGCTTCTCTGGTGAGTTTACTTGTTTGGTGATTCAATTTCATTATTGATCAGATTACAAAAATATAAGTACCTTATAGGCTTATAGTGAGCACTAACTTAATGAAAAATGCTTTGAGTTATGACTACTGCTGCTGCTGCTGCTGCTAAGTCGCTTCAGTTGTGTCCGACTCTGTGAGACCCCATAGATGGCAGCCCGCCAGGCTCCCCTGTCCCTGGGATTCTCAAGGCAAGAACATTGGAGTGGGTTGAGTTATGACTAGCATTAAGTAAATTCCATCAATATTATATATCATTACTATGATTAAAAAAAAAAAACCTGCCACCATAAGGAAATACATATAGGCATGAATATGAGACCTTTCCGTTTGTGTTGAGAGACAGTTCTCCATGTTTTTTATGAATTTTTATACCAGTTTTTGTTCTGGAATGTCTATTCAAGGGTATTTTTATAGCACACCATCCTTGGAAGGTATAGTGCCTGCCTCAGAGAAAGAGAGGTTTATTTCCTGATTAGTATAGTACAGATAATGTCTCCCTCTCTCTGGAAAGCCTTGGGCAGGTTGGCTCATAGTTCCCTTAAATGATTAGGGGTTTCCTAAACTTAGAGATCATTAACTGTGACATAAGCCCACTGTGTGTGCCTGGGCTGCCCGTCTCATCTCCCCTGTATGACTTTGGGGGGCAGAGGAACATGTGAGAAAAATGAAGCTCATTCTGCTTGATGCACTGTGAGTAATAAAGCCCTTTGCCACTGAGCCAGGGGTCTTGCCTATTTTGCCAGCTTCTGTGAAACTGTGGTAGCCTAAGACTCCAGCTTACAACCAGAATAAATATATCAAATCCTTCACAGTTCTTGACATTCACTACCTGAAGTTTGGCAAAAGTGAGGGTGAATCTTCAACCTTTAAAAGGTGTGACAGTCAGTAAATATACAGATTTTCTTTGACTCACAATGCAGTTATACCCCAATAAACACAGCATAAATCAAAAAATATCATTAGAAAAATGCATTTAATACATCTAACTACTGAACATATAGCTTAGTCTCACCTACCTTAAACATGCTTAGAACACTTCCATTAGCCTATAGTTGGGCAAAACCATCTAACACAAAGATTATTTTATAATAAAGTGCTGAATGTCTTATGTAATTTTATTGAATACTGTACTGAAAGTGTACCTGCATGGGTACAGGATGGTTATAAGAGTATTGGTTGTTTAATTCTTACGATTGAGATGCTGACTCGGAGCTAAGCCTCACTGTCTACCACCAGGAGAGAGTTCCTACTACATATCTCACTAACTTGGAAAATAAGATCAAAATTCCTAAAGTGTGTTTCTTTCTTACCTGTTTTAAGTTGTTAAATGCTCATCTGAACAATCATACATCAGGAACTGTCTATAGTAGAATATCTTTAATATTCAGCAAACTGTTCATTTTCTCCTCCATCCTTCATGGAAGGA
>NW_020868181.1:0-30660 GCF_003369695.1 Bos indicus x Bos taurus
TGTTGTTCCATGTCCAGTTCTAACTGTTGCTTCCTGACCTGCATACAGATTCTTAAGAGGCAGGTCAGGTGGTCTGGTAATCCCATCTCTTTCAGAATTTTCCACAGTTTATTGTGATCCACACAGTCAAAGGCTTTGGCATAGTCAATAAAGCAGAAATAGATGTTTTTCTGGAACTCTCTTGCTTTTCCATGATCCAGCAGATGTTGGCAATTTGATCTCTGGTTCTTCTGCCATTTCTAAAACCAGCTTGAACATCAGGAAGTTCATGGTTCATGTATTGCTGAAGCCTGGCTTGGGAATTTTGAGCATTACTTTACTAGCGTGTGAGATGAGTACAATGTGCGGTAGTTGAGCATTCTTTGGCATTGCCTTTCTTGGGATTGGAATGAAAACTGACCTTTTCCAGTCCTTGGCCACTGCTGAGTTTTCCACATTTGCTAAGCATATTGAGTGCAGCACTTACTGCATCATCTTTCAGTATTTGAAATAGGCTCAACTGGAATTCCATCACCTCACTAGCTTTGTTCGTAGATGCTTTACTAAGGCCATTGACTTCACATTCCAGGATGGTCTGGCTCTGTCACATAAAACTTTTTTTTTCTTTAAGCCCAGAACTGATGATTACACAACAAACAACTCAGTTTAAGCTCTGTACTAAGGATTATATTAACAACACTGTATCCTGCTTGGGGGACAGTTTCTCCTTCCTGAAAAGCTTTCTGGCTGATCCTGTTATCCTAAAATGTAAATAGGGAGTGAGTCTGGTAAAATTTTTATGATCTTGAGACATTCTTTTTGATTTATTGTAACAGCTAATTAAAGTATATAAACTCTTGCTAACATTAGTGAGGGGGACACTCTTCATCCTCTTCTGATGTCTATGTCAGAACTTTCTCTGTCCCTTTTCTTACTTTAATAAAACTCAGCTACACAGAACCTCTTGCATGATCAAGCCTTGTCCCTGGCCCTGAAGCTAAATCTTGTTCAGAGATCATGAATCTGACATTGTTCACCATAAGCTATCATTGTCTTCTTCTGCATCTCCTGCATTGCAGTTGGATTATTTTCCACTGATCCAACAGAAAGCGCACACACACACACACACACACACACACACACACACACAACAACATATATATATTCTTTTTCTTGACTGCATCAGGTCTTACACAGCTGAGAATGTGGGGATCTCCCCATCCTTCATGCTGTCTCTTGTTTGGTGCTTAGGCTTCTCTCTAGTTGTGGCATCTGGGCTCCAGAACACACAGGCCCAGTACTGTGGTGTCTGGCTTAGCTGCTCTCAGCCTGTGGAATTCCAACTTCCTTCCCAGGACTTGAATCCATGTCGCCTGACTGGAAGGCAGGTTTTCAACCACTGGACTACAAGGGAAGTCCCTGACTGGGAGTTTCTGATGTAGTACTCAACTTTATCTTACTTCATTCTGTAGAAAATGAGACTTCTTTGTATGCTATCAAGAATGCTCTCTCTGGTTTTCACATGTAGCTTTCTGTTAGATTAATGATTTTAGGTTTTTTTTCTTATTCAGAACATCAATAAAACAGAATAGTTATCCCAAGCCATTGTTTTATAATTACTTTTCACCCATATTTCTCAAAACTCTTAATACATTGAACCAGCTAATTCATTCCGTTACAAGTAAGCACATTGTTCCAAATTAATGCCAGTGAAAGTTTAAACAATTAGATAGGCACCTCATTCCCAGTACCTATATGTACTATATGAACCACCGTTGAGTGCCAGCCTGAATCCTAATCCTGCTTTTTTGGCCTATTCCTTGTAGCAACTGAGAAGCTTAAGAATGTTCCTTCAGACTTATTCCAGATTTACTGGAAAAAATGGACTTTAGACTCTCAATGATCAGTCATCATTTTGTGGGTTGCTCTAGGAAGAAGGGTGACCTTGGATAATGGGGTTTTCTGCCAGTAAGGCAATTCTGGAAGAGGCAGACAGAAAAAGTTCTGTTTGCCAAGTGTTCCTATGAAGATGGGCAACAAATCCTTCATAACAGCTCTACCACAGTAGTTTAAAACTACTCGATATCTAACAGTGAAGTTGGGCATATGGAAGAGTAAGCACTGCATTCACTTATTTATTATCTTATTCTGCTCACCTCCACAAAGGGATTTTATATACTCTTACTAGAAGTGAAAAATTACAAAAATGTTAAAACAGTAGTAAAAGAAAAAAACTACCAGATCAGGTGAGAGACAGGGAGGTAAATTACTTGGTGTGAACCATAGTTCTAGCTTTCTTCTCAGCCAAAAGAAAGCAGAGAAACACAAAGTCTTGCATGATTTTTACTAGCTAAAAATAACAATATGACCTTTTTCCTGGAAAAATAATGTTTTCCTGACTGTGAAATCTAAGATAGTATTATGAAGTCATCATGAAATGCTCTGGACAATATTCTGGATCATAACTTTGATAACAGTTTTTATAACCATGGCAAGCCCACCATATAATATTCTTTCACTAAATTTTTGAAATGTATTTATTGTGCTAATTGAAAAGAAGATTCATGTGCTCTTTTAAAACAAAAAAAGAGCATAATGACCAAAGTTGACATATTATAATGTGAATTGAAGAGTCTAAATTGTAATAATTTCAGAAGTAATTTGTGAATGTAAATGAGAACACTGCTCCACCAATTAGATTTATCCAAAACATTCCTTTCAGCAACTAACAATATTTGATTCTTAAATTTAACCATCATAAGATATATTCACATGTGTTAGTGTATGTGAGTGAAAGAAGTTATACTTCAGCATGAGGTTGTTTATTAATCTCTTTAAATTTGACTTTATTTGTTTTATTTTGATTTAATACACCTACATTAAAGTGTGATTAGGACATAAAAAAGATGTCTAAAAAAGCATATTATTTTCAGAAAATTATGTTCTTTTAATAACAGGAAGATATACATACAAGTGTGGAATAAACTCACAACACACAAAGATATTAAAGTTATCAAAGGAAAAAGTGATGATACTAAGTGGGATTTATTAAATTTTTTAGAAAGAGACAGCATTTAAAATAGGCCATGAAGGATCCCTGTATATTGTAGTGAGCTCTCAATAAATATTCCTAGTGTTACTAGTTCATTTTCCTTAACTTATACCTAGCTGAATACAAACAAATGTGAAAGTTAGGTCACATTAGCTGAGTACAACACTTTTGCAGATTTAATCTCACTTTTACTTCAAGGTGACATCAAAAATGATGATCTTTCTCATTTTACAGTAAGAAAGAAAAGGAAGGAAGAAAGGAAAGATGGGAAAGAAAGGAAGAAAGAAACTGAATCTCAAAAAGTTGGCGATTATTTCTCCAGGTCACTTAGTTAGCAGACCTTAGACCAGTTTCTGAATGTCTGTCCATAAAGTCTATTTTTGTTCACCACATTATCTATTACTATTAGATATGCTATCAAATTCTGGAACATTATACAAATATTTGCTGTAAAGAGAAAGGAGTAATAGATTAAACACATCATTTTTCTAAGACAGTAATGTGAGAGGGAGCTACTGGGTTAAAGCCATGTAATACTCTGAGCTACTGGAGGAACGAAAGAGTTGTGAAAGACCAAGTGTAAAGTAGGCAGAAGTTAGAGTTCCTTGCTTCATATTAGTAGAACTAACTACTTTTAATGACATATGCAATTTTTTTTTTTTAATTTCAACTACTTATGTAACTGGATTTCTCATGTACTAAATATAGTTGCTTGGTTTTAATGACAGAGAGGTCATTACATTTTGATGATAGCCCAACTGCTACAACATTTAAATAAATCAGTAACCCGGGAGGATTCAAGAGGTCAAGGGTTTAGAAAGAAGCTCTCCTCCCTTGGTTGTCTGTCATCATCCCAGTTTACTGATAGTGCCAAAATATTATCTTCTTTCAGATATTTAGGGATTGAATGAAATTAGATTGACAACTGCAATGATTTACCCAAACCACACATACTCATTATGAAAAAAATCTAAAAGAAAAAGGTAATTATTATTGCATTGGCTAAGATGTTCGTTCAAGTTTTTCCATACCACCTCATGGAAAAACTTGCACTAACTCTTTGACCAACCCAATAAGTCAAAATAGTTCTCACACTTGGTATTTTATAGTGCTCACTTCATTTCAATGTGCTTTAAAATATTTGAGATTTAAATGCTATATACAAATTCCTTATTGTTTATATAGAAGGAATGAATGCTGAAAAGTGTTATTCTGGGATCATATATACGTCTTAAGATGAGGTATGGTTATTGAGCATTACAGTACTTACATTTTTAGATCTGTGGGGTGTCAAAGGGTTTTTACAAAAAAAGAAAAGTCTGTGAAGAGGGTCATGAAACAAAACAATAAAAATATCTATCATGAGATGCTACAGTTGCCAGATATACTGGAAAGGAGCAGAAATGAGGGATAAATCAAGCAGGTAGAAACAGAGGTGAAGGTAAGTCCAGGGTCAGCGCTGCAAAGAGAAAAATAAAATACCTGACTTCGATAACCTGACTGTGACGTATATGTGTGCAAACCTTCAACTTAAACTTATTACTGAAGTTTTATACATTTATGTGGAAAAATTAATGATACTTAAACCAATTAGAGCTTATAATAAGTCAATTCAATGACTGTATAGAACCCTTTAACAACTGGGTAACATTCAATACATCATAGATATAATCCTGGCTGTGACTTTACTCTTTGATCTACCAAAATGAAAATACATTGCTAAGGAGATTCCATTCTAGTAAGAGAAATTTAATTCTGATCTATGACCATTAATTTCACAATGATAATCAGTGTAATGGGTTTAATATCCTTCACAAAACTTTCCAATAGGTTTAAATTATTTTATCCTTCTAGAAAATATAGAGAATTTGCAGTTAACCTAAAAGACAATAAGTTAAATGGAATTCATAGTAATTAAAGCCCCATGGGTGCTAAGTCATTTCAGTCATGTACGACTTTTGCAACCCTGTGGACTGTCATCCACTAGGCTCCTCTCTCATTGGCATTCTCTACAAGAGTACTAGAGTAGGTTGCCATGCCCTCCTCCAGGGAATCTTCCCAACCAGGGATTGAACCCACATCTCTTTAGTCTCCTTCATTGGTAGGCAATTCTTCACACTACTGAATTAGGAAGGCCCAATGCATTCCAAATATGTATTCTTTCCTTTTTCAAATCCCAGTGTTTGTTAATCGTATAATCTGAGAAATTTACTTCAGTATGAAACCACTTAGGCAATCTAACCGTGTACATTAGCCACTTCTTCCTAAACTCTATCCTTCCTCGCTAGTAGTAAAACATTTAAATACCAGACATGGCCATTGACCACTAATTTCTTTTTAGTACTGGGTTCACTAAGAGAAACCAATGTTAAGTGAAGAAATTGATAGCTATCAATTACTGAACATTACTGCAAATTATCTGCTGAATGGTAATTTGTATTTTTGGTAATTTGTATTACCAAAAAAAGTACTGTTTTTGGTAATACAAATTTCAATGAATAATTTTACATAATTTATTTCAGAGTGCCCTTTGGCACAATTGGCTCCTCTTTGGGGAGTTCTCAGCAGAAAGCTAAATGGCCAAATGAAATCAGAGATTAAATTCTGTCTTCAACTTGGAGAAAATAATTGAGAAAAAGGGTATGTCTTATAGAAAGGTTTTCAGTTCTTCCTCCCAAGAAAATGTTTGTATTAATTGAAATATAAAATCATAGGTATCTTGTTCTTAATCTCTCCCAAGCCTTTAATTAAATGTAATAAATTATTTAATAAAGGGAGCCTGGCATGGTGGAAAGATCTGGAAGTTTAGAAACCATGATTCTAGTCACATTTCTTTCACTGAAAGGCATTAAACCTAAGGAAGTATGAGGTATTCTCTTCTTTGAATTTTATTTTTTTACATATGTACAAGGAAGAACATATTGTTAATTCTTTTAGTTATAAATGAAGTAGCCCAATTCAAATTTTTGATCATAAAAAGGTAATTTACCTGTTTGGGAAGCCAAGCTTCAAGAATGGTCAAATAAATATAAATACTCTATATCTCCCTTTCTCTTTCATGGGTACTTCTATGGTGTGTTTGTGGTGTGTTTGTGTATGTGTGGTGGTGTGTATGTATGTGTGTAAGTAACCTCTCTCTGTTTCTAGTGCTCTTTAGTTTATATTAACTTCATTCCAGGTAGGAACTCTTCATTGGTAGTCTTAAAATATATAGACTTTCTTATAACCAAGACTCCTAGCCTAAAAGTCCCCCTGCACATCTTTGGAATTTTGTTTTACTAACTCGTTGGGATCCTGCCTTTTCCTGAATAAATTACTACAGCTAGGGAGAAGTATGTTGATGATTTGCATGTATCACATAACATGCCTTAATTAACATGAGGGGGTTTTGATAGTCTAACCCAAAACATATAGTCTTGGAGTAGAAAGTCTGTGTGTCCCTTGGGATAAGAACCTTCTATGAGATAAATGTGGTGATTGCTGGGAACACAATATAACAGGTATACATTGCAAAAGGCCTGGTAGATTTTCATTCTTTAATTATCTTCCTTATGATCAGGCTGACATGCTCTCTGTCTTCATCCATCTTACAGAAATGGATGAGAGATATGGTAAATGGCATGCTTATAGTAAAAAAAAAATATAAAGCCAAGTAATTATATGTAAGATTCTTCTCTCTCTTAATCTATGATTTAACATGTGTTCTTTTCACCATTTAAAAATCACATCTCAATTGCCTATAGCATTATTTCTTATAGATCATTGGTCTGTGGGCATGCTAATTTACAGTACTGTTTTCAGGCAGTGGGTGGAGTCATTTGCCCTGAAGCTGCCCTCTATTATGTAATCTCAGTGGTAAAGAATCCACCTGCTGATGCAGGAGATTAGGTTTGATTCCTGGGTCAGGAAGGTCCCCTGAGAACGAAAGCAACCCACCTCTGTATTTCTTACCTTGAAAATCCCATGGATAGAGGAGCCTGGTGGGCTAGGTCCATGGGTTGCAAAAGAGTCAACAATACTTAGCAACTAAACTACAAGAACTATCCCCACTCCAGTACTCTTGCCTGGAAAATCCCATGGACAGAGGAGCCTAGTGGGCTCCAGTCCATGGGGTCGCTGGGAGTCAACACGACTGAGCGACTTCACTTTCACTTTTCACTTTCATGCATTGGAGAAGGAAATGGCAAACCCACTCCACTGTTCTTGCCTGGAGAATCCTAGACGGGGGAGCCTGGTGGGCTGCCGTCTATGGGTCGCACAGAGTCGGACACGACTGAAGTGACTTAGCAGTAGCAGCAAACTACAAGAACTATGCAGAGAAAATTATTTAATTCCCGAAGCTTTCATCCTGGTATCATTTAGAATGAACTGGAGCAAGCAATTGTTAGTGTCTTGATAACTAAACAACTAAATTCTTTCTTTCCTCACAAATCAGCATTGTTTGTATTACTGTTTTCTGAATTTACTAACAGAGTTTATTGACTTGTTTTGAAAGGGCAAACTACATACATTGCCTCTTTGTTTTTCTGGAAAGACGTGGGGAGGTCTATTAACACTAGTTTTGGAGTTTCACCCTGTGTCTTTGGTTTTGAAGAGTTGCTAATTATTTTTATAATTTTGTAATATTTATAATTACGTGAAGTTTTAAGTTGGAAAATGTGTAATTGATAAGTGCTTTTGCTAACAAGCATGACTGGATTGATGATCTTGTTTTTAGTTAGTACAAACTACCAAGCAGATTATTTGAATTTCCAAAGTGATCTAAATATTTTATTAAATAGCGTCATCTTCCTTGTCAAAGTAAGATCATAGGGACAAATAATAACCCGATTATCCAGTAGAACTTGAGTACCAATATTCCAACTTTCGATAAGGCAGTGGGAGCTTAGTGAGTGATGGAAAAATGATAATTTGGCTGCAATAATAACCTTTTAGTTGGTACTTGGCATATAAGAACTGGCAGATGCACTTGGAACTGAGAGTTAATAGAAATAAAATATTCTAACTTCATGGAAATTTTTCAAAGAATGGAGGCTTAAGCCAAGACTGGCATGGATTTTTCCTGTATTAAGAAGATTCATAGTTGGCCCACACTTACCTTTTGAACATTTGTAATAAGCACATCCTCTGGTCAGACAAATTTCAAAAGGCATCTATCTTTTGGTTAGACACAATCACTTCAAAAATATCAGCCCTACTCACTGCTATCAGCTGAGTGAATAAAATCTTGGCATGTAGATTTTGGATCTTGGTTTCAATGTTAATTATTAGCTTAGTGATCTGTGATAATTACTTTGACAAGTCTCACTTTTCTCTACTCTGCAAAATGAGTATAACTGTAAATTTAATAAATTGTGCACATTGAAGAAATAATGTAGGTAAATTGTTTAGCACAAGGTCTTTCATAATCCAGACCAAAACTTAGTGAATATTAACTCTAAGCTTATGTTGTAATTATTAGTAATGTTAATAATAGAGGTAGTGAAGTACACTACTTTTGTTGCCTTATTTTCATTTCTCTGATCCATATCAATTTTTTTTGCCTTGCTTTGTTCTTGTCAACATTATGATTGGGTATCTTACTTTATTGAGAAGGTAGAAGGAATGAAATGAGACTAAAGCTTGGTAAAGAAAAAAAAATCCAATAATAGGGACCCATATTAATTAGGATAGAGATGTATGGTTTTCTATGTAAAGTCTACAAAGTGGCCTTATTTTGGCTTAATCTATCATGGTCAGAGTAGCCTTGTCTTATATTGATGTTCTGTGAAATTGCTTCTGTTCAACAGAACAACACCATCAGCTTGCTGTGAGTTCTAGGCCAGTTTCTGGCAACACCAGACCTGTCTCTTAGTTACCTGCCTGCTTTTGGCTGAGGAACATTGCTTATATCTTTTTACTTTGCAGAATCCTGCATTTTTATGAGCCATTAACCATTAAAATCATGTTTGAGAACCAAAGTAGTTAAAGTTTTCAGAGCAATATCTTGCCAATAAATAAATGTTATTTAATATTGAGAATTGAAGATTTTCACTGCAGAGAAGTGGAATAGTTGAGTTTGACTGACTGCTGTCTCAAAATATGTGAGAGTCAGTCTCATGTATGAGGGTCACTACTAAGACAGAAGTTTCTCAAAGTAAAAAAGCCCTTTTTTAGTTTTTAAACTGTTTGATCTACAAGGCAGTAAAATGAGTAGCTCTTTTCCATGATGGATTTTGCTATCATTGGACATGTTCGTATAAAGTCTAGATAAATTGCCTACCAGGGCTGTTGTGGAATAACAGCCCTGTGTCAATAACTGGACTGGATAACAGTGTGTGTCTTAAATTCTCTGTTTCCAGAAGCAAGGAAGGCAACATAAAATGATAAACTCCTGGTTGACTGAGGTTTTAACTCAGATTTTTGTTTTGTTTCTTTAAGACAAAAAATTGTCCACTTCTTTCAACTTCAAATCTCTTCCATTCTCCATCTGCCTCTTTGTGTAGATGTAGATGATGAACTGTATTCAGGAAGTTTTAATTCTTCTGGACTAATGAATCTACTGGCTTTCCCTTTGCCAAAATTGATACTGCAAATTCAAGCTTGTCCAAGTTCCATTTCCTTACCGAAGGGCAAGCCTGAAACAGTCCAAGGAATTAAAACTGCCAGAACCACTTGATTAAGCTGTCAGTAAGCTTTCCAGGAACTTTGTGTTTGCTTAATGGGGAGAGTAGCATTTTTCCTGCACTGCCCTTTGAGTGTCTGTTAATAAGGGACCTTGTGAGTCATTTCTTGATCAGTCATTATAAGGTCCAGGATGGCAGCAAATAGGAGTGAGGGATCTTGAGAGCAAAATTGAAAATTGTCTTCTTAACTGCTAATTCTAAATAATGCTGAGATTTAAATATCTCCCTTTCTTACTTTCTAAGTCTTAAAATAGACATTATTTCAAGGATTTGGAGGATGCTGATGATCTCTCTTGTCAAAAGTCTATTCTTTTAGTGTTGAACAGGAAAGACAGTGGGGAAGTGGGAGCAGCTCTGGCAGAGCTGGTTAATGGAAGGCTTAATGAATCTGACCTTCTTTATATTTACGTTGGCTACCATAGCAATTTCCATTTTATTTAACTGCTTTCCTTATTCTATCCATATTTTTGTGTTTCTTCCATTTCCATTTGTGAAGCTACTGGGACAGAAATTAACGTTCAAGAGGATAGTCTGTCTTATTATTAAATGACATTCTGTGATGATACTTTGAGTTCTCTTTGTCATCAACCACACCCCTGACAGGGGATTGAACATGACCAGGTATATACACAAGTCACATTCCCAAAGCACTCCATCTGAAAGGAGTTCCTTTATAATCAGTGCCATTCTCCTCATTATAATTTACATAACACTCAGCAAACAGTAGGTGCTCTGTAAGTGCTAGTTAAATAAATTTTGAAATTCTCGAGGCAAAGATATTTTCACTCTTTGTTTTATTTTACGGTTATATTTATAAATTTGTAAGACTGAATAACTACATCTATTTTTCCTTAGACTTTCCTATTTTTTACCTTTCTTCAAATTTTTAAAATACTCTGTTAATGATGCCATGAATGCTCATTTCTTTCACCTTCCTCATGCTATTGGAGAATTAAAATGTTTGCTGGTCTGTAGAGCAGATTGGAAGTCATTATTGGGGAACATCAAGAAATCTTAAATCAGACTGTTTAATTTTCACCAGCCATAAAATTAACTGACAATATTTTTTGTTTCCTCAGGGCTGATAAGAAGGGCAACTAACCAAATAATAAAAGCACTTGGCACGCTATTTAAATGTAAAATTCCCAGAATCAAGCTTATCATGATTATCCAAGCAGGCAGCTGTGGAATAATGATTAGAAGTGAGAACTTGGGTTAGAATAAACAGGCTTCAGATAATATGTGACCTCAGACTTCTCCCTGTGCCTCTACATCTGCAGATGACACTTTTACCAATTTCACAGAGATTAAATGCTATAATATTGTAAGGTATTTAGAATAATACCTGGTACATGGTAGATGTTCAAATAGTGTTGGATAATGATGATATATATGAAAACATATTTTAAAACACTAAATCATACAACTAGAACACACTCTTTTAGAACAGCTGCAGAGATGTGACACCCAAACAATAACAGTGGCAGAACAGAGCAGGAGGTAATTCAGTTCTCTCTGAAGACTCCTAAAACATCATACGTCACGCTCAAAAAGAAGAGGAGCTGTGACTACCTTAATTGGATCTTTAGTGTCTATGCTTACAGGAGGAAAAAAAAAATGGATTTGTACTATCCAGAAAATGTTACTCAGCATGGAAACTGAAGAGAAGAGAGAACAAATGTGGTAATGGAAGCAAGTACATTGTGACTTTGACAACAGAGAGCATAAATAGTGACCAAAGACTGCATCAGGTAGAGAAGTTATTCTGGGCTCTAGGAAGAATTGAACTCTGACCAACAAGGGGACCATTAGAAGTGAAATGAATGTGCTGTAGGACAAAATTTGAAGTGATCAAATTTAAGTTCCTAAGGAAAATTTACACCTTTTAACAACTGCAGCTGAAATTTATCCTGTTTTTCTCCTTCAGCCTGACGACAGAAGCAAGATTTAGAAGGACATCTTACTTGTACATCCTCTCACCATATTGATTAAATTGAACCTTGATAAGCGAAAGAGGCTAGAAGTTCAGTACAAACACCACACCTCTGCAAAGAGTAGCAGAGAGGGTAAAAATAGAGAAAGTAAAAAAAGAGATATAGTATTTTGAAGTAATGAGACAAGGAAAGATAAAGGAGAGAAAGAAAGGATAGAAAGCAAGAAAGGATATAAGAATGAAATAAAAGAAAAAAAAAAAAACTCTCAGCACGGAAAATGACTCTGATGAAGGGGAGAAATGACTGCGAGAACATGAAAAAAGAACTTAAGCCTAAACATTCCACCTGTGCAATTGTACCAAATTGATCTGCTGGATTTTAAAAGCTAAGGGAAGTATGTTGTGAGGGATTCACTAGGGGGTATGCATTCTGAGTCAGTGGTGATTCACAGCCTCAGTGGGATATTAGTGAATTGAGCTGGTTGGAGGTCCCATCTCTTAGATTAGACATAAGATTCACGGTCATTAAAAATCCCATGGTATTTAGGTTAACATAAAGGAGTTAAATTTGTACCCTGGGCAGATTCCAACAAAAAAAAATTATGTCTATGTCCTGCATGATGTGTGTAGTGTGTGTGTGTGTGTGTGTGTGTATGTGTGTGTTTTTAAATAAATTTGTTTTGAAGCCATGGAAAAAGATCCTGCTTTATTTTCTTGACTGGCCAGGGTATATTTTTCTTCTTTTGGATGTTTTGTTATTGATAAGGCAGAAATTCACAGCTAAAATTACACCTCTAAAGAATAATCTTCAAAAACCTTTTTGTGATATTTGCGTCTAGTTCCTTTGGAAAAGCTACTGAAACTAGAGTGAAATATTGCCCTTTTCAAAGCATTTTAAGTAATTAGACAACTTGCTCTTTTACTATGTAAAATATTTATAATAAAAATCTGATTCTGGAATTTTTATTTAAAATGATGCTAGAGAATTTAAATCATGTGTTTATATTATAAAATATGTGAAGTTAATAACATATAGATTTTCTTGGTTTAATTCTAGTTACTTGCCAAGCTTTTCCAAATGGACACTCTTCATTCACTTATTCACAATTCAAAATATATTGTACTGTGTTAGGTCTTCAAACTGAGGAAAAAGTTTAGGGACAACATTTGCCCTTTAGAAATGCAGAGTAGTAAAGATATTTGTAGAAACAACTGCTGTTGGTAATGTATGGATGATACACCTGTGAAATGTAATGCAATATAATATTTTCAAATATGTGGCAGAATGCAAGGGAAATCCTCAAAAGACACCAAATGGCAAGAAATAATATATGAAACTAAGAAAATGCAGGAATCAGCTTTATCTCTCGAGATGTCAATTACCCATGGAAACCTAGAGGCAGGGTTTTAAACAGTCCACATGCTCATCACACGGGGAAAATGTCTGGAGCCTGACCAGGCCCAAATAGGAACTCACAATGGAAAATTACTGATGGTTAAAATAATACCTATCAATTTCTTGAGAAGGAGATAAAGGATTTTTGAGGGAAATTTATAGCCTTCAATGTTTATTGGAATAAGAGAAATGCCAAAAATTGTCATTGAACTCAGAAATTTTAAAAATGCCTAAGAACAAAGACAATGAAAGTACAAGAAATGAAATAATATAGAGTTGAAATTAGTGAGGACAAATAAACAGGGTGTCATCAAAGGTAAATGTTGTTTTTTGCTAAGACTAATAAAAATGATAAATTTGTGCAAGAGTGATAAGGAAATAAAATGAAGTCAAGTGAATAATATTAAGTATTAAAAGGAGATGAAACTAAATATTCACAACCATTAAAATATATGAGATTAGTACTACTGATTTCAAGTCAGTAAATTTGAAAACTTAAGTGGGAATGGGCAAAATTTATGGTTAAAGCATAAACCACCCAAATTGACTCAATTTTTATAATTATTCTATATATGCATTGTTAGAGAATATAGATTATACATTATATAATGTGTGATACATGTGTAACAATGTATAATGTGTATACATTCTTAAATCTTATTCAATTTTAGTCCTGTAATAAAATATATGTAGTGCTCATCAACAGATCTTATGTTATATTTTTGATTTTTTCTGTTGTCTGAAGCTTATTCTTAAAGTATTGATTACTCAAGAAGGGTTCACAGGAAAAATTCCTAAGTTCTTGAGTGTTGAAACAGTGTGCCTTTACTTGAAAGTCATTATTGCTAGTTACAAAATTTTGGCCTCACATTTTCTTTTCTTGATACTTAAATACCTCAGTCAATTTTATTCTAACATAAAATGTTGTATATTAAAAAATCTGATGATAATTTATTTTATTTTCTTTAATTAACTTGTTCTTCTTATTTATATGTCCAAAATAATTTTCTTTTCAAGTCAAATAATTTACTATGCTTTATCTCAGTGTTGGTTGGTATTTTCAGATATGCCACTGTGTACTTTTGATGTGCAATTAACTTTTTTGAGATAAAATTCACTTAACATAGAATTCATCATCTTAGACATTTTAAAGCATACAATTCAGTGATTTTTAGTAAATTCCTGAAGTTGTATAATCTTCTTTACCACCTAATTCCAGAATATTTTTCTCACCCCCCAATAAAACTGATGGGCATTTAAGCAGTCACTCTTCAATTCACTCTCCTAATAGCACCTGTAAACGTTAGTCTGTTGTCCTATGGTTTTGACTAATCTGCACTTTCTTATAAAGGGAATTGCACAATGTGTGAAATTTTATGTCTGATGTCTTTCATTTAGCATAATGTCTCAAGGTTCACACATGATAGAATGTGTATCACTAGTTCATTTCTTTTTATGACGGAATGATATTCCATTATATATACACACAATGTTTCTATATGTTCATCAGTTGATAATGAGTCATTTTCACTTTTATCTATCATAAATACCTAAATATTTGTGTATATGTTTTCTGAGGAATTTCCAAGGTATTTTTCTTAACAGTTGTAGTATTTGCACTCCACTAGCAATGTAAGAGGTTCTAATTTCTCTGTGCTCCCACTAACGCCTACTTCCTTTTTAAAAAGATTATATAGCATCCTAGTGGATATGAAGTGATATCTTATTTTGGTTTTATTTTGCTATTCCCTACATGGCTAATGATATTTGAGATTTTTTTTCATATTTTTATTGGCCGTTTGTATATATCTTCTTTGAAAAAATATCTATTCAAGTTCTTTGTTCCTTTTAAAATCTAGTTGTTTTCTTTTTCTTGTTGAATTGTAAGAGTTCTTAATGTATTCTGGATTTTCGCAAAATATTGTCTTTCATCCTGAAGGTTGTCTTTTTTCACTTTTTGATAGTGTCTTTTGATGCACAAAAGTTAGTTCTATTGAAATCCAAATATTCTAGTTTTTTTTTTTTTTTCTTTTGTTGGTTTTGTCTTTGGAGTCATATCTAAGAGTCCATTGTCTAATCAAACTCATGAAATATTTGCCCTGTGTTTCTTCTAAGAGTTTTTAATTTCAGCTCGTACACTGGGTTCATTTTTGTATATGGCATGAGGTGTTCATCCATGTGGATATCCAGGTTTCCCAGCACCATTTGTTGAAAATTTATTCTTTCAAAATGGAATGGCACCCATTGGCATCTTTGTCAAAAAGAAGTTGGCCATAGATGCCAATTTCTTGTTTAAATTCTATTCCATTGACTATGTATCACTTATTTCTTATGCTAATACCACAGATATGATTATTGTTGATTTAGAGTACATTTTAAATCTGAACGTGTGAATCTTTCAAGTTTGTTCTCTTTTCAAGACTGTTTAGCTAATTTTGCCTTTTAATTTCATATTTACTTTTAGCGATTAGCTTGTCCATATCTATAAAAGAGGCAGTGCAATTTTGATATGGATGCACTGAACTGGTACATCAATATAGAATAGCTATCCTAACAATATTAAATATTCCAAATCCGTCAACATGTGTGGTCTCCTTCTATTTATTTAGGTTTTTAAAATTTATTCCAGCAATGTTTTGTAGTTCTCAGTAACAAATCTTGCACTTTCTTGGTTAAATTTATTCCTAAATACTGTTGACCCTTGAACAACATGGGGATTAAGAGCAACAACTTTCTTTACTGTGGAAAATCTGCCTATAATTTTAATGTGCCCTCTATATCTGAGATTCTGTATCTATGGATTCAACTAACCTTAGATCATGTTGTATTGTAGTATGTATTTATTATAAAAAACCCACTTATAAGTGGACTTGCTCACTTCAAACCTGTGATCTTCCAGAGTCCACTGTATTTCATTACAGTATGTCCCCTACCTACCAGCAAGTTCCATTCTCAATGTGGGTTTTTTAAATCCAATTTGTTTATAAGTCCAATAAAGTTAGCCTGCTGCTGCTAAGTCGCTTTAGTCGTGTCCGACTCTGTGCGACCCCAGAGACGGCAGCCCACAAGGCTCTGCCGTCCCTGGATTCTCCAGGCAAGAACGCTGGAGTGGGTTGCCATTTCCTTCTCCATTGCAGGAAAGTGAAAACTGAAAGTGAAGTTGCTCAGTCGTGTCCAACTCTTAGTGACCCCATGGACTGCAGCCCACCAGACTTCTCCATCCATGGGATTTTCCTAGGTACCCAACTAATACAACTGGCTATATAGTACTACTGACTGTAATAGGTTCCTAATACTTTTCATACAAATAAAAATAAACACAAAAATAAAGAAAACATTTTTAATTTATAGTATAGTACCTAACAGCTGGCATATAGGGGCTGCATCAGGAGAATAGACAGTTAATGACTGGAGGAGGGAAAGGAAGTGGAGATGGCAGAGCTGAAAGATGTTCAGCAATAGGAGATGGAGGGCAAGTTATAATTTTTTCACTCATGCCTGATGTTGATGGCACAGGTTCTGACTCCTTGCTGCATTCAATTCTATCTACCCTGTGGGAAAAATGATCCAGTGATGTTTGGGTAGTAGCTCTATTTTCTCATCATAGTTGACATGATAATGGACTGCATTCTGAACGGCTGTTGCAGCCTTCATTTACTGGTCTGTGTTCAGGTCCTATGCCTAAGAAGCTAACAGCCTCCTCAAATAAAGAAAAATCCCCTTGTCATTTCCTGCACCCTAAATCTGTTTGGTTGTTCAGTTACTTCTTGCCTCTTTTTGTCCTTTTCCAGGCCTCTAGTTCCACCAGGTCTTCATTAGTAAGCTCTTCATGTCATGCTGCAAGGAATTCAGTGAAGTCATCCTCTTTCAGATCTAGCTTCAGCTTCATGCTGAGCATTACTAAGTTGCTGAAGACTTCTTTGGACTTCTCAAATCCATGACAGTTGTGAACAAACTGTGGGCAAAGATTCTTACAAACCCCATTCATGGCGATACCTGTAACCTCACACCAAGAAAAGTCAATTATTTTATGGCCTTGTAGATGTTATAGTCCTCCAAATGTTATGCCTCATCCATTACTTGCATTTACTTTCTGAAATAATATTTCTTGAAAGTCACTTTGAGTCCTTGGTCCACAGATTGTATGAACAACTTAGTATTCAGCGGCAGATGCTCTGGTGGCGTGGAACATTGTGAACAGCAAAGAATGTTGAATGAGATGTCCTTCCCTAAGTAATATTTCTCTGCTTCCAGTATAAAGTGGTAGAAAAGCCAGTCCTGGAAGATGGCTGCTGTGTAACGCAGATTTTAGGGTTGTTCTTCCACACAACAGGAAGAGAGACTTTGGCTATATTTTTAACAGCTCTTGGGTTCTTTCAAAGATGAACTAAAAGAAGCTTTAGCTTCATAATGCCAGAAGCATTGCCACCAAACAACAGACTTAGTCTAGTATTTGCTGCTTTACAGCCTGGCATCAACTTTTCCCTCCTTACTGATATAATTTCAGTCTGGCATCCCTTCCAGTACCGTTCTGTCTCATCCACATAAAAAGCCTGTTTGGATAAATATGTGCTTTCATTAGTAATTTCTTGAAGTGTTTCAGAAATTCCCTGGCAGCTACATTACCTGCACTCACTGCCTCACCACTGATTTTTATGTTGTGAAAGTTGTTCTAGCCTTGAATTGATGACCAGGTGTGCTGGCATTAAAAGATTCATCCCTGATTCTTCTCTGTGTTTCTTCTGTAAGTCTTCATAAAGGTTTTTAGCTTTCTCTTAAATCAGCATTAAGCTGAGAGGGACTTGACACTTGTAAATTTAGGTGCTAATCTTAAATTTACACACTGAGAAAATTCTCCATGTCCTCAATCACTTTTTGACACTTTCTTTGATATTATTGTTGACATCATCTGCATAGCAGACTTCACATGTTTCATGACCTTGTCCTTATTCTTTAGACTTGTGCTGATGGTTGAATAATTCATGTTATAAGAATGAGTGATGTCCACCATCTTTTTGCCATGCTCCACTCTCTCAATTATTTTCACCTTTGTTTCCATTGTTATTGCTTGGCACTTCTCAATGGTACCAGCTGCACCACCCCTGCTTTTATGTTTGCTTTCAGACATTCTGAACTTGAAATGAAAATACTGTACTACTTTATACAGTTCAGTTCCGTTCAGTTCAGTCGCTCAGTCGTGTCCGACTCTTCGAGACTCCATGAATCGCAGCATGCCAGGCCTCCCTGTCCATCACCAACTCCTGGAGTTCACTCACACTCACGTCCATCGAGTCAGTGATGCCATCCAGCCATCTCATCCTCTGTCGTGCCCTTCTCCTCCTGCCCCAATCCCTCCCAGCATCAGAGTCTTTTCCAATGAGTCAACTCTTCGCATGAGGTGGCCAAAGTACTGGAGTTTCAGCTTCAGCATCATTCCCTCCAAAGAAATCCCAGGGCTGATCTCCTTCAGAATGGACTGGTTGGATCTCCTTGCAGTCCAAGGGACTCTCAAGAGTCTTCTCCAACACCACAGTTCAAAAGCATTGATTCTTTTGGTGCTTAGCTTTCTTCGCCAACTCTCACATCCATACATGACCACAGGAAAAACCAGCCTTGACTAGATGGACCTTGTTGGCAAAGTAGTCTCAGCTTTTGAATGTGCTATCTAGGTTGGTCATAACTTTCCTTCCAAGGATAAGTGTCTTTAAATTTCATGACTACAGTCACCATCTGCAGTGATTTTGGAGCCCCAAAAAATAAGTCTGACATGTTTCCATTGTTTCCCCATCTATTTCCCATGAAGTGATGGGACCAGATGCCATGATCTTTGTTTTCTGAATGTTGAGCTTTTAAGCCAACTGTTTCACTCTCCTCTTTCACTTTCATTAAGAGGCTTTTGAGTTCCTCTTCATTTTCCTCATAAGGGTGGTGTCATCTGCATATCTGAGGTTATTGAGATTTCTCCTGGCAATCTTGATTCCAGCTTGTGCTTCTTCCAGTCCCCATTTCTCATGATGTACTCTGCATATAAGTTAAATTAGCGGTGATAATATACAGCTATTTGGAACCAGTCTGTTGTTCCACATCCAGTTCTAACTGTTGCTTCCTGACCTGCATACAGGTTTCTCAAGAGGCAGGTCAGGTGGTCTGGAATTCCCATCTCTTTCAGAATTTTCCACAGTTGATTGTGCACTGTATAGTAAAATACACAAAAAGCACAACCACGTGTGAGGATGCATGCATTGTACACTGTGCACCAGACATGTGAACTAACTTACGTGATTGGCATGCACATGCATGTTTGCATCTTTGAAGATTTGTATGTAAGGGACTTACTGTATTTTTAATCATATTTATATATATATAACATTTTTGTTATTAAATAGTTTTTTATTTTGTCAAATGCTTTTTCTACATTAGTTGTGATAATTTTGTGGGTTTTTAGAAATTTAATTCTATTAATGTGGTGTATTAGATTAACTGATTTTTGAATACTGAACCACCCTTTCATTCCTAGGATGATTGGTCATAATGGGTCACATACTGGATTCAATGGATAGCATTGGATCATAGAATAAAATTTTTCAAATACTACTGAATTCAGCTTGCTAGTATTTTATTAGGGATTTTTACATCCATATTCATAAGCTATATTGGTCTGTAGTTTCCTTTTCTAATGTACTCTCCTCTTCTTTTTTCAGTCCTTAAGGTCATAGTTTTGGAGAAGGAAATGACAACCCACTCCAGTATCCTTGCCTGGAGAATCCCATGGACAGAGGAGACTGGCAGACTACGGTCCATGGGATCACAAGAGTCGGACATGACTTACTGACTAAACCACCACCACCAAGGTAGTAGTTTAGGTTAATGATTCAGATCATTCTTTTGATTTTTAATAAAGGTGTTCTGATATAAATTTGCCTTCAAAGAACTGATTTCACGCTATCTCATAAGTTTTAATATGTTGTGTTTTAATTTTAGTTCATCTCAAAGTATATCTCATTTATATTTTGATATCTTCTTTGACCCAGTGGTAGAGAATATGCTATTTAATTTACACATATTTGTACTTTTCAAAATTTCTCTCTATTGTTTATTACTAATTTAATTTCATTATTATCACAAAGGTACTTTTATATGGTTTCATTCTTGTTAAATTAATTGAGGCTTTTTTTATGGCCTAAAATACGGTCTATTCTGAAGAATGTTCCTTGTGTTCTTAAGAAGAGTGTGTATATTGCCATTGTTGGGTGAGGGGTTTACCAAATATCTGTAAGATTGTTTTATAGTGGTCATAGCCTATATTTCTTTGGTTATCTTTCATCTAGATTTTTATTCTATAAGAATTATTGTTGAGCTATTTTTTCCTTTAGTTTTGTCAGTCTTTGCTTCATATATTTGAAGCCCTGTTATTATTACATACATGCTTATAATAATAATATATTTATAATGGATTGATACTTTATTATTATGTAATATCCTGTAGCAATTTTTGACTTAAAATATAAATCACCTATATTAGCAACTCACTTCAGCTGAGTATAGGCACTCCAGGCTTTATTTAACATGAAATATATCTTTTCATTCTTTTGGTTTTTGTTTACATGGAAATAATTTTTGGTTATTGTTTACATTAAATATATTTTTCATTCTTGGATGTTCAGTATACTTGTGTCATGGAATTTGCAGTGAGTCTATTATCAGTTCAGTTCAGTTCAGTTGCTCTGTCGTGTCCGACTCTGCAACCCCACGAACTGCAGCACTCCAGGCCTCCCTGTCCATCACCATCTCCCGGAGTTCACTCAAACTCACATCCATCGAGTGGTGGCCATCCAGCCATCTCATCCTCTGTCGTCCCCTTCTCCTCTTGCCCCCAATCCCTCCCAGCATCAGAGTCTTTTGACAAACTCTTTGCATGAGGTGCCAAAGTACTGGAGTACTTTAGCATCATTCCTTCCAAAGAACACCCAGGGCTATAACTGAATTGAAAAACTCCTTTCTAGCAGTCTATCTTTTAATTATAGAGTTTAAACAATTTATATTTAATAAGATTACAAATAACTTAATTTTGCCATTTTGCTTTCTATATGTCTTGTATTTTTCTTTTTGGTCCCACATTGCCTCCTTACTACCTTCTTTTGGTGTTATTAAATATTTTCTAGTCGTTGCTTTGATTCTTTTTCTCATCTTGCACTAAATGATTTATAGTTACATTCTTAGTGGTTCCTGTGGAGATTACAAATACCATTTTAAATTATAACAGTATTTCTTAGTAACTATTACCTATGCAGCTGCCTCCTCTTTATGTTGCTATTGTTGCAAATTATATCTTTATGTATTTTGTTGCTATCAACAATTGTGCTTCCCTGGTGGCTCAGTGGTAAAGAATCTGCCTGCCAGTGCAGGAGATTTGAATTGATCCCGGAGTTGAGAAGATCCCTTGGAGAAGGAAATGGCAACCCACTCCAGTATTCTTGCCTGGAAAATCCCATGGACAGAGGAGCCTGGCAGGTTACAGACCATGGGGCTGCAAAAGAGTCAGATATGACTTTGACTACTAAAGAACAATAAAAATAGTTATAACTATTGTTTTATTTTTTCAATAAGGAACAAAGAGAAATTAAAAAACCAAAATTACACATGCTAATTCCATATTACTCATGTAATTACCTTTATTGATGTTCTTATTTCTTTGAGTGGATTTGAGCTACTGCCTAGCATACTTTCATTTCCTTTTAGCATTCTTGTATGGCATGTCTTTTAGGTTTTGTTTGCAGGGGAATGTCTTCTTCATTTTTGAAAGGTAATTTTGTCAGATATATATATTTTTGTTGACAGGTTTTGTTTTATTTTACTTCGTGGGAAGATGGGGAAACAGTGGAAACAGTGTCAGACTTTTTTTGGGTTCGAAAATCACTGCAGTTGGTCTGCAGCCATGAAAATTAACAAATTAAATTACTTACTCCTTGGAAGGAAAGTTATGACCAACCTAGATAGCATTCCAAAGCAGAGACATTGCTTTACCAGCAAAGGTCCATCTAGTCAAGGCTTGGTTTTCAGTGGTCATGTATGGATGTGAGAGTGGACTGTGAAGAAAGCTGAGGGCTGAAGAATCGATGCTTTGAACTGTGTGCTGGAGAAGACTCTTGAGAGTCCCTTGGACTTCAAGAAGATCCAACCAGTCCATTCTAAAGGAGATCAGCCCTGGGTGTTCTTTGGAAGGGATGCTAAAGCTGAAATTCCAGTACTTTGGCCACCTCATGCGAAGAGTTGACTCATTGGAAAAGACTCTGATGCTGAGAGGGATTGGGGGCAGGAGGAAAAGGGACGACAGAGGATGAGATGGCTGAATGGCATCCTCGATGGACGTGAGTCTGAGTGAACTCCGGGAGTTGGTGATGGACAGGGAGGCCTGGTGTGCTGCGATTCATGGGGTCGCGAAGAGTCAGACACGACTGAGTGACTGAACTGAACTGAACTGAAATTTGAATATGCCTCCCTACAAAATTCTAGCCTCATTGGATTTTAATGAGAAATCAGCTTTATTCTTATGGAGGGTCCCTGCTATTTTCATAATTCTTCCTTTGTGTTTGCCTTTGCAATTTATATTATTGTATCTCAATTTTATCTCTTTTTGTTTGTCCTCCTTTAAATACATTGAGTTTACTGGATATGCAGATTCATGTATTGAATATTTCATCAAATTTGGGAAATCAGTCATTACTTTTTCAGATAACCTTCAGTTCCTTTCTTTCTCTTTCTCCCTTCTTTCAGGAATTCTTACTATGAGTATGTTGACATGTATCATGGTGTCCCACAGGTCTTTAGGCTCTATTTATTTATTTCATTCTATTTTCTTTCTGGTCCTATGATTTCCAAAGCTCATTTTATTTATCCTCAAGTTAGCTGAAATTTTCTTGACTTCTCAAATCTACTCCTGAATTTCCACAGTAAACTTTGCATTTTCAGTTCAGTTCAGTTTAGTCACTCAGTAGTGTCTGGCTCTTTGTGACCCCGTGAACTGCACCACACCAGGCCTCCCTGTCCATCACCAACTCCCAGAGTTTATTCAAACTCATGTCCATCGAGTTGGTGATGCCATCCAGCCATCTCATCCTCTGTCGTCCCCTTCTCCTCCTGCCCCCAATCCCTCCCAACATCAGGTTTTCCAGTGAGTCAACTCTTTGCATGAGGTGGCCAAAGTATTGGAGTTTCAGCTTCAGCATCAGTCCTTACAATGAACACCCAGGACTGATTTCCTTTAGGAGGACTGGTTGGATCTCCTTGCAGTCCAAGGGACTCTCAAGAGTCTTCTCCAACACCACAGTTCAAAAGCATCAATTCTTCAGCACTCAGCTTTCTGCACAGTCCAACTCTCACATCCATACATGACCACTGGAAAAAACCATAGCCTTGACTAGACTGACTTTTGTTGGCAAAGTAATGTCTCTGCTTTTCAATATGCTATCTAGCTTGGTCATAACGTTCCTTCCAAGGAGTAAGCGTCTTTTAATTCATGGCTGCAATCACCATCTGTAGTGATTTTGCAGCCCAGAAAAATAAAGTCAGCCACTATTTCCACTGTTTCCCCATTTATTTCCCATGAAGTGATGGGACCAGATGCCATGATCTTCGTTTTCTGAATGTTGAGCTTTAAGCCAACTTTTTCACTCTCCTCTTTCACTTTCATCAAGAGGCTTTTTAGTTCCTCTTCACTTTCTGCCATAAGGATGGTGTCGTCTGCATATCTGAGGTTATTGATATTTGTCCTGGCAGTCTTGATTCCAACTTGTGCTTCTTCCAGCCCAGCAGTTCTCATGATGTACTCTGCATATAAGTTAAATAAACAGGGTGACAATATACAGCCTTGACGTACTCCTTTTCCTATTTGGAACCAGTCTGTTGTTCCATGTCCAGTTCTAACTGTGCTTCCTGACCTGCATATAGGTTTCTCAAGAGGCAGGTCAGGTGGTCTGATACTCCCATCTCTTTCAGAATATTCCACAGTTTGTTGTGATCCAAACAGTCAAAGGCTTTGGCATAGTCCATAAAGCAGAAATAGATTTTCTGGAACTCTCTTGCTTTTTCCATGATCCAGTGGATGTGGCAATTTGATCTCTGGTTCCTCTGTCTTTTCTAAAACGAGCTTGAACATCAGGAAATTCATGGTTCACGTATTGCTGAAGCCTGGCTTGGAGAATTTGAGCATTACTTACTAGCATGTGAGATGAGTGCAATTGTGTGGTAGTTTGAGCATTCTTTGGCATTACCTTTCTTTGGGATTGGAATGAAAACTGACCTTTTCCAATCCTGTTGCCACTGCTGAGTTTTCCAAATTTGCTGGCATATTGAGTGCAGCACTTTCACAGCATCATCTTTCAGGATTTGAAATAGCTCAACTGGAATTCCATCACCTCCCCTAGCTTTGTTCATAGTGATGCTTTCTAAGCCCACTTGACTTCACATTCCAGGATGTCTGGCTCTAGGTGAGTGATCACACCATCATGATTATCTGGGTTGTGAAGCTCTTTTTATACAATTCTTCTGTGTATTCTTGCCATCTTTTCTTAATATCTTCTGCTTCTATTAAGTTCCATACTATTTCTGTCCTTTAGCTTTAATAATTTATTTAATTTGAATTGCAATTTGGTTCCTTTTATAATTTCTATCCCTGCATTGGTTCTATGTGGAGAAGGAAATGGCAACCCTCGCCAGTATTCTTGCCTGGAAAATCCCACAGATGGAGGAGGCAAGTGGGCTACAGTCCATGGGTTGCAAGAGTCGGACACGACTGAGTGACTAACACACGCACAGGTTGGTTTTATTTGGTGAGCCATTGTCTTCATTATTTCTTAGTGTCTTTCACATGCTTTTCATTAGCAATATTTATCTGTTAAAAAAATAGTTGACAAAATCTTTATCTCGTGGGTTTCTTCAAGGATATTTTATGCTAATTTCTTTTTTTCCCCCTGCATATGGGTCATACATTATTGTTTCTTAGTATTTCTCCTAATTTTTGTGTTGAAAATTGTATTCCTCTGTTCCCCAGGAATTTTTGTTGTTGTTGCTCTTCTGCTTGCTGTAGGTTTCACTTGATTATTTTTAGTGGATTTCCACATAAATTTTGTAAAGTCTATATTTTTGGTTTTGTGTAGTCCTTAAAGTTCTTGTTTCATTGTTCTAGTAGTCAGCTTGTGATTTGACAGCAATTCCCTAAATACCTGGAAAAAAGAAAGAACAAAAAATCCAAATATTTGCAGCTATGATCTGATTGTTTGAGCACATTTTTTGTACATCAGCCATGGGCATTCTGTTGTCTCTTATTCTCAGTAGTATGTGGGAGCTTGTCATAGTCCTTATTCCCAGAAATATCTCATTCCCTAGACTTTATTACTGTGCTTTCAGTTATATCTTATTTGCCCCAACTATTTATCAGTTACCCCAAAGCAATGGCTAAGCATTTGCCTTTAAATGTTTTGACAAACTCCTTCCCAAATAGCCATCTCAGTCTTAGGAAAGTTCAGAGGTAAGCGAATTAAAGCCAAGTCCTTTGAGCTGACTCTTCAGGTAACCACAAGATATTTCAAAACAAAGAGCCACAATTCTTTTAGAGTAAAGTTCATCTTGCTCCCTCCTTTTTTCCTAGAAACGAATAATCTTCACAAAGAATAGAGGCTATTGTCTTCAAGACTGCTGCCACAGCTGTAGAGTGGATGATGAGGACAGTTCAAATTAAAACTCCACTAATCTTTTTTACTCAGACTAGACCGTTTCTTATTTTTCTCCATTAAACAATCACCTGGTTGCTGGAAATCTTCGATTAATTCCTAAGTTCCAATAAAGGTACTCCTGACAATCCTCACCAACTAATCCACTTCTGTGGAATGTCAGATTTTGGGAGTTCCCTACCTTGTTATTTTCACTTATGACACTTTTAATTTTTTCTAATTGTTGAGAAAAGGTACTTGAATTATAGTTGAGTTATATTTATTCTGTCCTTTGTTTTGTATTTGTCCTTAGATACTGCTATTATCCATTTTGGACTTTTTTTCTTCTTTTCTCTCTGTCTCTCTTTCTTTCTTTTAAAAATATTTTTTAGCAATTTCATTTATTCCAAAACATTTCTTAAAAGTTTTTCTTAATCTTTTATTTTCAAAAACTTCATCTTTTCACTATTTACTTTAGAACTCTAATCTGTTTTATTTATTTGTTCTTACATTCCCTTTAGTTTGGTTTGCATATCTGAAATGATTTTTTATTTCTAATTATGTCCTGTGGTCTATCATGTCATTTTATTTTATTTTTTTAAATATAAATTATTTATTTTAACTGGAGGCTAATTAGTTTACAATATTGTACTGGTTTTTCCATACATCAACATGAATCTGCCACAGGTGTACACATATCATCTCATTTTAGAATTTTTGTTTCTAGTTTCTGTACTTTCATGTTTTATTCATTTACTGAAGTATTTTGCTATTGTGCAGTGAACCCTGGATGTTCAGTTTTGTGAGGCTGCTCCAAAACCCTTCACAGCATCTCATGATCACTTACGCATTTTGCAGTATGTAAACCTCCTCTTAATTTAGTCCCTGCATAATAATTGATATATTATGGCTTTTAGTACATAGGCCTTGTGCTTCTATTGTTCTCAGATCTATTATATTCTCTATTGTTTTCTTTTCTTTCTGCACCAAAGATATTGATACTTCTGTAGGACTTCTCGCTATTCATTTTATCTTGTGGTTTTAGTGATATATCATTGCCCAATTTCATTATAAAGTTTGTCAATGAGATTCTGGTTTTCTTGAGTTGTTCAGTCTATTTTATATCTTTGAATTCAGGAATATTAAACTATATGACTTGCCATCCATTTCCTAGAATCCTGTTTCATTCTTGTGGGTTATATGTATCCTTATACTGTATAATATTCATCTTAACTGATATTGATGAGGTAAAAAAATAGGAAAGTTGTTTGTCTGCCCATTAATGTGGCTATGCTTTCTTACTTTATGACCATTAACGTTACAATTTACTTATAGTACTTATTTATGTTCACCAGTCAATATTGGTGTCAAATTATTTATTCTTTTATATATATATATATATATATATATATATTTTTTTTTTTTTAATAGCTTCCTCAAGAAGGAGAAAAACTTTAAAATATTTGGGACTAAATTTTAAAAGAAATGTATTTGTTCTGATTAATACACTGATGTCTTTAAAATTCAAGAGTAAAAGTTCTTCTTTAAGAAGTAGCTTCCTATACAAAGTTCTGAATAAGTGACACATTTTTTAAAATTACTAGATACTTATGCACATTAATATTCATCGGCACACATTTATTTTAGTTTTCAAAAGAAATCTTTTCTGAAAAAATAAGCCTCCTAAAGAAAATGTTATGGCTCAATTGTCTAGTTTTTCTCCTATCTTCTTATGCGTCCCTTATAGTTATCTAACCATTTTATGGAAGACTACTCCAATGTTAGTTAAGAAAGCTAGTAAGCACTGACAAAAAATGCATGGTTTCCACTTCACTAAACTTAGAGATGAAAGTTAAAATATTGTTTTTGTGTTCTAATCATGTATAAGCTTACTATCACAGAACATATTCTGCCCAAATATTACCATGCTTTTCTGGTAATGACAATGGAAATGTTCCCTCTTAATAGTGAAATATTCAGTGTCTGTGTAAGAGTAAGTTTCCAGAATTTCTTGGAACTATTTTAGAGGAAAGATAAATAACTTTAATTAATACCAGGAAATGAATAGATTTTGAATTGTATTACTTAATGCTTGAGAAAATGTTTCATATGAGATAATTATTTTAAATACATATATTTCTGCTTTAATCAGGTTTCTATAAAATCCTTGAAAGCATATAACTATGCTTTATAGTAGTGGATTAACATTCAATCACATCACCTGATAATATTTTTTATGTATTGTAGAGACCACTATGGTGTCTCGGGCAGCACTACTAAAAAAATGAATATATGCAGAAATAGACTTGTTAGGAAACCATGGAGCTTCTCCATTGATCAGGTTTTGGAATGGTGCTTTAGCATACCATTTTCTGTATTCTGCAATCTATGACCTTATTTACAAAATTGTTGTTTTCATTACAGAGAATAAGTATGTGTTCATTACTCTTCCTCTTATATATTACTAGGTGTGATAAGTGAGAAACTTTAAATTAAAATAATTCTGTCACTACTTGTGATGTTTAATGCTCACTAAATCTCATGTTTCTCTTCTGAAAAATATGGATTAAAATACAAGGAACTAAAGAAAAAACTCAACACAAGTCAAGAATAAACTATATGGTTAAAAATATTAGCCTATTCTATCTTTGCCCTACAATAATAAAATATTTATAACTAACCAATTTCTGTATTGCAGGGCTTCTGTGCTATAAACTTCAATATCTGCTTGCAAAGCAGTCAAGTTTTACTTTTCCTGAAGACAAGCATTTACCATTTTTAGACATTTTGGTCATAATCATAATCTTTCTTAATTCTTACCTAATATCATTTAAGGCAGCCATAGATATGTTGACTTCCTTTCAAATTAATCAAAGAAAATATAATTTTGACAATCAAATATCTGAGAGGAGTATGCTAAAGTTTAATTATATGATTTCTACATCACAAATTAAATCATCAAAAACAAATTTCTTATTTTATACTTAAGGGTTGAAAAATTGAAAGAAGAAGAACATATTCAAGGTGCTGAAAGAGAAAAAGCAATCTAGATACCTAACCAGCCAGACTGTCATTTAGAAAAGGAGAAATTAACAAAAAATCTCAAACAAGCCCAAACTAAAATCTCATCAATACTAAATCTACCTAAGTTTAGTTCAGTTCAGTCACACAGTTGTGTCCGACTCTTTGCGACCCCATGAATCGCAGCACGCCAGCCTCCCTGTCCATCACCAACTCCCAAAATTCACTCAAGACTCACCTCCATCGAGTCAGTGATGCCATCCAGCCATCTCATCCTCTGTAGTCCCCTTCTCCTCCTGCCCCCAATCCCTCCCAGCATCAGAGTTTTTCCAATGAGTCAATTCTTCGCATGATGTGGCCAAACTACTGGAGTTTCAGCTTTAGCATCATTCCTTCCAAAGAAATCCCAGGACTGATCTCCTTCAGAATGGACTGGTTGGATCTCCTTGCAGTCCAAGGGACTCTCAAGAGTCTTCTCCAACACCACAGTTCAAAAAGCATCAAATCTTTGGCGCTCAGCTTACTTCATAGTCCAACTCTCACATCCATACACAACCACTGGAAAAACCATAGCCTTGACTAGACGGACTTTGTTGGCAAAGTAATGTCTCTGCTTTTCAATATGCTGTCTAGATTGGTCATAACTTTCCTTCCAAGGAGTAAGCATCTTCTAATTTCATGGCTGCAGTCACCATCTGCAGTGTTTGGATCCCCCAAAAATAAATTCTGCACTGTATCCACTGTTTCCCCATCTATTTCCCATGAAGTGCTGGACCAGATGCCATGATCTTCGTTTTCTGACTGTTGAGCTTTAAGCCAACTTTTTCATTCTCTACTTTCACTTTCATCAAGAGGCTTTCTAGTTCCTCTTCACTTTCTGCCATAAGGTGAAGTCATCAGCATATCTGAGGTTATTGATATTTTCTCCTGGCAATCTTGATTCCAGCTTGTGTTTTATCCAATCCAGCATTTCTCATGATGTACTCTGCATATAAGTTAAATAAACAGGGTGACAATATACAGCCCTGACGAACTCCTTTCTATTTGGAACCAGTCTGTTTGTTCCATGTCCAGTTCTAACTGTTGCTTCCTGACCTGCATACAAATTTCTCAAGAGGCAGATCAGGTGGTCTGGTATTCCCATCTCTTTCAGAATTTTCCACAGTTTATTTTGATCCACACAGTCAAAGGCTTTGGCATAGTCCGTAAAGCAGAAATAGATGTTTTTTTGGAACTCTCTTGTTTTTCCATGATCCAGTGGATGTTGGCAAATGTATCTCTGGTTCCTCTGTCTTTTCTAAAACCAGCTTGAACATCTGGAAGTTCACAGTTCACGTATGCTGAAGCCTGGCTTGGAAATTTTGAGCATTACTTTACTAGTGTGTGAGATGAGTGCAATTGTGAGGTAATTTGAGCATTCTTTGGCATTGCCTTTCTTTGGTTGGAATGAAAAAACTGACGTTTTCCATCCTGTGACCACTGCTGATTTTCCAAATTTGCTGGCATGTTGAGTGCAGCACTTTTACAGCTACATCTTTCAGGATTTGAAAATAGCTCAACTGGAATTCCATCACCTCCACTAGCTTGTTCATAGTGATGCTTTTAAGACCCACTTGACTTCACATTCCAGGATGTCTGGCTCTAGGTCAGTGATCACCACCATCGTTGATTATTCTGGGTCGTGAAGATCTTTTTTGTACAGTTCTTCTGTGTATTCTTACCACCTTTTCTTCAATATCTTCTGCTTCTGTTAGCCATACCATTTCTGTCCTTTATCGAGCCCATCTTTGGTATCTCTAATTTTTCTTGAAGATCTCTATCTACTTTCCATTCTGTTGTTTTCCTCTATTTCTTGCATTGATCGCTGAGGAAGGCTTTCTTTTCTTTTCTTGCTATTCTTTGGAACT
>NW_020868182.1:0-45801 GCF_003369695.1 Bos indicus x Bos taurus
AAAAGGAGTTCGTCAGGGCTGTATATTGTCACCCTGTTTATTTAACTTATATGCAGAGTACATCATGAGAAATGCTGGATTGGATAACACACAAGCTGGAATCAAGATTGCCAGGAGAAATATCAATAACCTCAGATATGCTGATGACTTCACCCTTATGGCAGAAAGTGAAGAGGAACTAGAAAGCCTCTTGATGAAAGTGAAAGTAGAGAATGAAAAAGTTGGCTTAAAGCTCAACAGTCAGAAAACGAAGATCATGGCATCTGGTCCCAGCACTTCATGGGAAATAGATGGGGAAACAGTGGATACAGTTCCAGAATTTATTTTTGGGGGATCCAAACACTGCAGATGGTGACTGCAGCCATGAAATTAGAAGATGCTTACTCCTTGGAAGGAAAGTTATGACCAATCTAGACAGCATATTGAAAAGCAGAGACATTACTTTGCCAACAAAGGTCCGTCTAGTCAAGGCTATGGTTTTTCCAGTGGTTGTGTATGGATGTGAGAGTTGGACTATGAAGTAAGCTGAGCGCCAAAGAATTGATGCTTTTGAACTGTGGTGTTGGAGAAGACTCTTGAGAGTCCCTTGGACTGCAAGGAGATCCAACCAGTCCATTCTGAAGGAGATCAGTCCTGGGATTCTTTGGAAGGAATGATGCTAAAGCTGAAACTCCAGTAGTTTGGCCACATCATGCGAAGAATTGACTCATTGGAAAAGACTCTGATGCTGGGAGGGATTGGGGGCAGGAGGAGAAGGGGACTACAGAGGATGAGATGGCTGGATGGCATCACTGACTCGATGGAGGTGAGTCTTGAGTGAATTTTGGGAGTTGGTGATGGACAGGGAGGCCTGGCGTGCTGCGATTCATGGGGTCGCAAAGAGTCGGACACAACTGTGTGACTGAACTGAACTAAACTTAGGGTAGATTTAGTATTGATGAGATTTAGTTTTGGCTTGTTTGAGAATTTTGTAATTTCTCCTTTTCTAAATGACAGTCTGGCTGGTTAGAGTATCTAGATTGCTTTTTCTCTTTCAGCACCTTGAATATGTTCTTCTTCTTTCAATTTTTCAACCCTTAAGTATAAAATAAGAAATTTGTTTTTGATGAATAATTTGTGATGTAGAAATCATATAATTAAACTTTAGCATACTCCTCTCAGATATTTGATTGTCAAAATTATATTTTCTTTGATTAATTTGAAAGGAAGTCAACATATCTATGGCTGCCTTAAATGATTATATAGTAAGAATAAGAAAGATTATGATTATGACCAAATGTCTAAAAATGGTAAATGCTTGTCTTCAGGAAAAGTAAAACTTGACTGCTTTGCAAGCAGATATGAAGTTTATAGCACAGAAGCCCTGCAATACAGAAATTGGTTAGTTATAAATATTTTATTATTGTAGGGCAAAGATAGAATAGGCTAATATTTTTAACCATATAGTTTATTCTTGACCTTGTGTTGAGTTTTTTTCTTTAGTTCCTTGTATTTTAATCCATATTTTTCAGAAGAGAAACATGAGATTTAGTGAGCATTAAACATCACAAGTAGTGACAGAATTATTTTAATTTAAAGTTTCTCACTTATCACACCTAGTAATATAAAGAGGAAGAGTAATGAACACATACTTATTCTCTGTAATGAAAACAACAATTTTGTAAATAAGGTCATAGATTGCAGAATACAGAAAATGGTATGCTAAAGCACCATTCCAAAACCTGATCAATGGAAGAAGCTCCATGGTTTCCTAACAAGTCTCTATTTCTGCATATATTCATTTTTTAGTAGTGCTGCCCGAGACACCATAGTGGTCTCTACAATACATAAAAATATTATCAGGTGATGTGATTGAATGTTAATCCACTACTATAAAGCATAGTTATATGCTTTCAAGGATTTATAGAAACCTGATTAAAGCAGAAAGAAATATATGTATTTAAAATAATTATCTCATATGAAACATTTTCTCAAGCATTTAAGTAATACAATTCAAAATCTATTCATTCCCTGGTATTAATTAAAGTTATTTATCTTTCCTCTAAAATAGTTCCAAGAAATCTGGAAACTTACTCTTACACAGACACTGAAATATTTCACTATTAAGAGGGAACATTTCCATTGTCATTACCAGAAAAGCATGGTAATATTTGGGCAGAATATGTTCTGTGATAGTAAGCTTATACATGATTAGAACACAAAAACAATATTTAACTTTCATCTCTAAGTTTAGTGAAGTGGAAACCATGCAATTTTTCTGTCAGTGCTTACTAGCTTTCTTAACTAACATTGGAGTAGTCTTCCATAAAATGGGTTAGATAACTATAAGGGGACGCATAAGAAGATAGGAGAAAAACTAGACAATTGAGCCATAACATTTTCTTTAGGAGGCTTATTTTTTCAGAAAAGATTTCTTTTGAAACCTAAATAAATGTGTGCCGATGAATATTAATGTGCATAAGTATCTAGTAATTTTAAAAATGTGTCACTATTCAGAACTTTGTATAGGAAGCTACTTCTTAAAGCAAGAACTTTTACTCTTGAATTTTAAAGACATCAGTGTATTAATCAGAACAAATACATTTCTTTTAAAATTTAGTCCCCAAATATTTTAAAGTTTTTCTCCTTCTTGAGGAAGCTATTAAAAAAAAAAAAAAAATATATATATATATATATATATATATATAAAAAGAATAAATAACATTTGACACCAATATTGACTGGTGATACATAAATAAGTACTATAAGTAAATTGTAACGTTAATGGTCATAAAGTAATGAAAGCATAGCCACATTAATGGGCAGACAAACAACTTTCCTATTTTTTTACCTCATCAATATCAGTTAAGATGAATATTATACAGTATAAGGATACATATTAACCACAAGAATGAAACAGGATTCTAGGAAATGGATGGCAATCATGTCATAGTTTTTAATATTCCTGAATTCAAAGATAAAAAATAGACTGAACAACTCAATAGAAAACCAGAATCTCATTGACAAACTTTATAATGAAATTGGGCAATGATATATCACTATAAACCACAAGATAAAATGAATAGCGAGAAGTCCTACAGAAGTATCAATATCTTTGGTGCAGAAAGAAAAGAAAACAATAGAGAATATAATAGATCTGAGAACAATAGAAGCACAAATAGCCTATGTACTAAAAGCCATAATATATCAATTTATATGCAGGGACTAAAATTAAGAGGAGGTTTACATACTGCAAAAATGCGTAAGTGATCATGAGATGCTGTGAAGGGTTTGGAGCAGCCTCACAAAACTGAACATCCAGGGTTCACTGCACAATAGCAAAATACTTCAGTAAATGATATAAAACATGAAAGTACAGAAACTAGAAATACAAAATTCATTCTAAAATGAGATGATATGTGTACACCTGTGGCAGATTCATGTTGATGTATGGAAAAACCAGTACAATATTGTAAACTAATTAGCCTCCAGTTAAAATAAATAAATTTATATTTAAAAAAATAAAATAAAATGACATGATAGACCACAGGACATAATTAGAAATAAAAAATCATTTCAGATATGCAAACCAAACTAAAGGGAATGTAAGAACAAATAAATAAAACAGATTAGAGTTCTAAAATAAGTAAATAGTGAAAAAGATGAAGTTTGAAATAAAAAGATTAAGAAAAACTTTTAAGAAATGTTTTGGACTAAATGAAATTGCTAAAAATAGTTGTTAAAAAGAAAGAAAAGATGAGACAGAGAGAAAAGAAGAGAAAAAAAGTCCAAAATGAGAATAGCAGTATCTAAGGACAAATATCCAAAACAAAGGAACAGAATAAATATCAACTCAACTATAATTCAAGTACCTTTTCTCAACAATTAGAAAAAATTAAAGTGTCATAAGTGAAATAACAAGGTAGGGAACTCCCAAAATCTGACATTCCACAGAAGTGGATTAGTTGGTGAGGATTGTCAGGAGTACCTTTATTGGAACTTAGGAATTAATCGAAGGATTTCCAGCAACCAGGTGATGTTTTAATGGAGAAAAATAAGAAACGGTCTAGTCTGAGTAAAAAGATTAGTGGAGTTTTAATTTGAACTGTCCTCATCATCCACTCTACAGCTGTGCAGCAGTCTTGAAGACAATAGCCTCTATTCTTTGTGAAGATTATTCGTTTCCTAGGAAAAAGGGAGGGAGGCAAGATGAACTTTACTCTAAAAGAATTGTGGCTCTTTGTTTTGAAATATCTTGTGGTTACCTGAAGAGTCAGCTCAAAGGACTTGGCTTTAATTCGCTTACCTCTGAACTTTCCTAAGACTGAGATGGCTATTTGGAAGGAGTTTGTCAAAACATTTAAAGGCAAATGCTTAGCCATTGCCCACTTGGGGGTAACTGATAAATAGTTGGGGCAATAATAGATATAACTGAAAGCACAGTAATAAAGTCTAGGGAATGAGATATTTCTGGGAATAAGGACTATGACAAGCTCCCACATACTACTGAGAATAAGAAGACAACAGAATGCCCATGGCTGATGTACAAAAAATGTGCTCAAACAATCAGATCATAGCTGCAAATATTTGGATTTTTTTGTTCTTTCTTTTTTCCAGGTATTTAGGGAAATTGCTGTCAAATCACAAGCTGACCACTAGAACAATGAACAAGAACTTTAAGGACTACACAAAACCAAAAATATAGACTTTACAAAATTTATGTGGAAATCCACTAAACAAATAATCAAGTGAAAACCTACAGCAAGCAGAAGAGCAACAACAACAAAAAATTCCTGGGGAACAGAGGAATACAATTTTCAACACAAAAATTAGAGAGAAATACTAAGAAAACAATAATGTATGACCCCATATGCAGGGGGAAAAAAAAGAAATTAGCATAAAATATCCTTGAAGAAACCCACGAGATAAAGATTTTTGTCAACTATTTTACAGATACTAATATTGCTAATGAAAAGCATGTGAAAGACACTAAAGGAAATAATGAGACAATGGCTCACCAAATAAAACCAACCTGTGCGTGTGTTAGTCACTCAGTCGTGTCCGACTCTTGCAACCCCATGACTGTAGCCCACTTGCCTCCTCCATCTGTGGGATTTTCCAGGCAAGAATACTGCGAGGTTGCCATTTCCTTCTCCACATAGAACCAATGCAGGGATAGAAATTATAAAAAGGAACCAAATTGCAATTCAAATTAAATAAATTATTAAAGCTAAGGACAGAAATAGTATGGAACTTAATAGAAGCAGAAGATATTAAGAAAAGATGGCAAGAATACACAGAAGAATTGTATAAAAAAGAGCTTCACAACCCAGATAATCATGATGGTGTGATCACTCACCTAGAGCCAGACATCCTGGAATGTGAAGTCAAGTGGGCCTTAGAAAGCATCACTATGAACAAAGCTAGGGGAGGTGATGGAATTCCAGTTGAGCTATTTCAAATCCTGAAAGATGATGCTGTGGAAAGTGCTGCACTCAATATGCCAGCAAATTGGAAAACTCAGCAGTGGCAACAGGATTGGAAAAGGTCAGTTTTCATTCCAATCCCAAAGAAAGGTAATGCCAAAGAATGCTCAAACTACCACACAATTGCACTCATCTCACATGCTAGTAAAGTATATGCTCAAAATTCTCCAAGCCAGGCTTCAGCAATACGTGACCATGAATTTCCTGATGTTCAAGCTCGTTTTAGAAAAGACAGAGGAACCAGAGATCAAATTGCCAAACATCCAACTGGATCATGGAAAAAGCAAGAGAGTTCCAGAAAAAACATCTATTTCTGCTTTATGGACTATGCCAAAGCCTTTGACTGTTTGGATCACAACAAACTGTGGAATATTCTGAAAGAGATGGGAGTATCAGACCACCTGACCTGCCTCTTGAGAAACCTAATATGCAGGTCAGGAAGCAACAGTTAGAACTGACATGGAACAACAGACTGGTTCCAAAATAGGGAAAAGGAGTACGTCAAGGCTGTATATTGTCACCCTGTTTATTTAACTTATATGCAGAGTACATCATGAGAACTGCTGGGCTGGAAGAAGCACAAGTTGGAATCAAGACTGCCAGGACAAATATCAATAACCTCAGATATGCAGACAACACCATCCTTATGGCAGAAAGTGAAGAGGAACTAAAAAGCCTCTTGATGAAAGTGAAGAAGGAGAGTGAAAAAGTTGGCTTAAAAGCTCAACATTCAGAAAACGAAGATCATGGCATCTGGTCCCATCACTTCATGGGAAATAAATGGGGAAACAGTGGAAATAGTGGCTGACTTTATTTTTCTGGGCTGCAAAATCACTGCAGATGTGATTGCAGCCATGAAATTAAAAGACGCTTACTCCTTGGAAGGAACGTTATGACCAAGCTAGATAGCATATTGAAAAGCAGGACATTACTTTGCCAACAAAAGTCAGTCTAGTCAAGGCTATGGTTTTTTCCAGTGGTCATGTATGGATGTGAGAGTTGGACTGTGCAGAAAGCTGAGTGCTGAAGAATTGATGCTTTTGAACTGTGGTGTTGGAGAAGACTCTTGAGAGTCCCTTGGACTGCAAGGAAATCCAACCAGTCCTCCTAAAGGAAATCAGTCCTGGGTGTTCATTGTAAGGACTGATGCTGAAGCTGAAACTCCAATACTTTGGCCACCTCATGCAAAGAGTTGACTCACTGGAAAAGACCCTGATGTTGGGAGGGATTGGGGGCAGGAGGAGAAGGGGACGACAGAGGATGAGATGGCTGGATGGCATCACCAACTCGATGGACATGAGTTTGAATAAAACTCTGGGAGTTGGTGATGGACAGGGAGGCCTGGTGTGGTGCAGTTCACGGGGTCACAAAGAGCCAGACACTACTGAGTGACTAAACTGAACTGAACTGAAAATGCAAAGTTTACTGTGGAAATTCAGGAGTAGATTTGAGAAGTCAAGAAAATTTCAGCTAACTTGAGGATAAATAAAATGAGCTTTGGAAATCATAGGACCAGAAAGAAAATAGAATGAAATAAATAAATAGAGCCTAAGAGACCTGTGGGACACCATGTATACATGTCAACATACTCATAGTAAGAATTCCTGAAAGAAGGGAGAAAGAGAAAGAAAGGAACTGAAAGGTTATCTGAAAAAGTAATGACTGATTTCCCAAATTTGATGAAATATTCAATACATGAATCTGCATATCCAGTAAACTCAATGTATTTAAAGGAGGACAAACTAAAAGAGATAAAAATTGAGATACATATAATAAATTGCAAAGGCAAACACAAAGGAAGAATTATGAAAATAGCAGGGGACCCTCCATAAGAATAAAGCTGATTTCTCATTAAAATCCAATGAGGCTAGAATTTGTAGGGAGGCATATTCAAATTTCAGTTCAGTTCAGTTCAGTCACTCAGTCGTGTCTGACTCTTCGCGACCCCATGAATCGCAGCACACCAGGCCTCCCTGTCCATCACCAACTCCCGGAGTTCACTCAGACTCACGTCCATCGAGTCCGTGATGCATTCAGCCATCTCATCCTCTGTCGTCCCCTTTTCCTCCTGCCCCCAATCCCTCCCAGCATCAGAGTCTTTTCCAATGAGTCAACTCTTCGCATGAGGTGGCCAAAGTACTGGAATTTCAGCTTTAGCATCATCCCTTCCAAAGAACACCCAGGGCTGATCTCCTTTAGAATGGACTGGTTGGATCTTCTTGAAGTCCAAGGGACTCTCAAGAGTCTTCTCCAGCACCACAGTTCAAAAGCATCGATTCTTCAGCCCTCAGCTTTCTTCACAGTCCAACTCTCACATCCATACATGACCACTGGAAAAACCATAGCCTTGACTAGATGGACCTTTGCTGGTAAAGCAATGTCTCTGCTTTTGAATATGCTATCTAGGTTGGTCATAACTTTCCTTCCAAGGAGTAAGTGTCTTTTAATTTCATGGCTGCAGTCACCAACTGCAGTGATTTTCGAACCCAAAAAAACAAAGTCTGACACTGTTTCCACTGTTTCCCCATCTACTTCCCACGAAGTAAAATAAACAACAAAACCTGTCAACAAAAAATATATATATCTGACAAAATTACCTTTCAAAAATGAAGAAGACATTCCCCTGCAAACAAAAACCTAAAAGACATGCCATACAAGAATGCTAAAAGGAAATGAAAGTATGCTAGGCAGTAGCTCAAATCCACTCAAAGAAATAAGAACATCAATAAAGGTATTACATGAGTAAATATGGAATTTAGCATGTGTAATTTTGGTTTTTAATTTCTCTTTGTTCCTTATTGATTGAAAAAAATAAAACAATAGTTATAACTATTTTTTGATTGTTCTTTAGTCACTAAGTCATATCTGACTCTTTTGCAGCCCCATGGTCTGTAACCTGCCAGGCTCCTCTGTCCATGGGATTTTCCAGGCAAGAATACTGGAGTGGGTTGCCATTTCCTTCTCCAAGGGATCTTCTCAACTCCGGGATCAATTCAAATCTCCTGCACTGGCAGGCAGATTCTTTACCACTGAGCCACCAGGGAAGCACAATTGTTGATAGCAACAAAATACATAAAGATATAATTTGCAACAATAGCAACATAAAGAGGAGGCAGCTGCATAGGTAAATAGTTACTAAGAATACTGTTATAATTTAAAATGGTATTTGTAATCTCCACAGGAACCACTAAGAATGTAACTATAAATCATTTAGTGCAAGATGAGAAAAAGAATCAAAGCAACGACTAGAAAATATTTAATAACACCAAAGAAGGTAGTAAGGAGGCAATGTGGGACCAAAAAAGAAAAATACAAGACATATAGAAAGCAAAATGGCAAAATTAAGTTATTTGTAATCTTATTAAATATAAATTGTTTAAACTCTATAATTAAAAGATAGACTGCTAGAAAGGAGTTTTTCAATTCAGTTATAGCCCTGGGTGTTCTTTGGAAGGAATGATGCTAAAGTACTCCAGTACTTTGGCCACCTCATGCAAAGAGTTGACTCATTGGAAAAGACTCTGATGCTGGGAGGGATTGGGGGCAAGAGGAGAAGGGGACGACAGAGGATGAGATGGCTGGATGGCATCACCAACTCGATGGATGTGAGTTGAGTGAACTCCGGGAGATGGTGATGGACAGGGAGGCCTGGAGTGCTGCAGTTCGTGGGGTTGCAGAGTCGGACACGACAGAGCAACTGAACTGAACTGAACTGATAATAGACTCACTGCAAATTCCATGACACAAGTATACTGAACATCCAAGAATGAAAAAATATATTTAATGTAAAACAATAACCAAAAATTATATTCCATGTAAACAAAAACCAAAAGAATGAAAAGATATATTTCATGTTAAATAAAGCCTGGAGTGCCTATACTCAGCTGAAGTGAGTTGCTAATATAAGGTGATTTATATTTTAAGTCAAAAATTGCTACAGGATATTACATAATAATAAAAGTATCAATCCATTATAAATATATTATAATTATAAGCATGTATGTAATAATAACAGGGCTTCAAATATATGAAGCAAAGACTGACAAAACTAAAGGAAAAAATAGCTCAACAATAATTCTTATAGAATAAAAATCTAGATGAAAGATAACCAAAGAAATATAGGCTATGACCACTATAAAACAATCATATCTAACAGATATTTGGTAAACCCCTCACCCAACAATGGCATAATACACACTCTTCTTAAGAACACAAGGAACATTCTTCAGAATAGACCGTATTTTAGGCCATAAAAAAGCCTCAATTAATTTAACAAGAATGAAACCATATAAAGTACCTTTGTGATAATAATGAAATTAAATTAGTAATAAACAATAGAGAGAAATTTGGAAAAGTCACAAATATGTGTAAATTAAATAGCATATTCTCTACCACTGGGTCAAAGAAGATATCAAAATATAAATGAGAATATACTTTGAGATGAACTAAAATTAAAACACAACATATTAAAACTTATGAGATAGCGTGAAATCAGTTCTTTGAAGGCAAATTTATATCAGAACACCTTTATTAAAATCAAAGAATGATCTGAAATCATTAACCTAAACTACTACCTTGGTGGTGGTGGTTTAGTCAGTAAGTCATGTCCGACTCTTGTGATCCCATGGACCGTAGTCTGCCAGTCTCCTCTGTCCATGGGATTCTCCAGGCAAGGATACTGGAGTGGGTTGTCATTTCCTTCTCCAAAACTATGACCTTAAGGAACTGAAAAAAGAAGAGGAGAGTACATTAGAAAAGGAAACTACAGACCAATATAGCTTATGAATATGGATGTAAAAATCCCTAATAAAATACTAGCAAGCTGAATTCAGTAGTATTTGAAAGAATTTTATTCTATGATCCAATGCTATCCATTGAATCCAGTATGTGACCCATTATGATCCAATCATCCTAGGAATGAAAGGGTGGTTCAGTATTCAAAAATCAGTTAATCTAATACACCACATTAATAGAATTAAATTTCTAAAAACCCACAAAATTATCACAACTAATGTAGAAAAAGCATTTGACAAAATAAAAAACTATTTAATAACAAAAAATGTTATATATATATACAATATGATTAAAAATACAGTAAGTCCCTTACATACAAATCTTCAAAGATGCAAACATGCATGTGCATGCCAATCACGTAAGTTAGTTCACATGTCTGGTGCACAGTGTCACATGCATGCATCCTCCACACGTGGTTGTGCTTTTGTGTATTTTACTATACAGTGCACAATCAACTGTGGAAAATTCTGAAAGAGATGGGAATTCCAGACCACCTGACCTGCCTCTTGAGAAACCTGTATGCAGGTCAGGAAGCAACAGTTAGAACTGGATGTGGAACAACAGACTGGTTCCAAATAGGCTGTATATTATCACCCTGCTAATTTAACTTATATGCAGAGTACATCATGAGAAACACTGGACTGGAAGAAGCACAAGCTGGAATCAAGATTGCCAGGAGAAATCTCAATAACCTCAGATATGCAGATGACACCACCCTTATGGCAGAAAGTGAAGAGGAACTCAAAAGCCTCTTGATGAAAGTGAAAGAGGAGAGTGAAACAGTTGGCTTAAAGCTCAACATTCAGAAAACGAAGATCATGGCATCTGGTCCCATCACTTCATGGGAAATAGATGGGGAAACAATGGAAACATGTCAGACTTATTTTTTGGGGCTCCAAAATCACTGCAGATGGTGACTGTAGTCATGAAATTTAAAGACACTTACTCCTTGGAAGGAAAGTTATGACCAACCTAGATAGCATATTCAAAAGCTGAGACTACTTTGCCAACAAAGGTCCATCTAGTCAAGGCTATGGTTTTTCCTGTGGTCATGTATGGATGTGAGAGTTGGACTGCGAAGAAAGCTAAGCACCAAAGAATCAATGCTTTTGAACTGTGGTGTTGGAGAAGACTCTTGAGAGTCCCTTGGACTGCAAGGAGATCCAACCAGTCCATTCTGAAGGAGATCAGCCCTGGGATTTCTTTGGAGGGAATGATGCTGAAGCTGAAACTCCAGTACTTTGGCCACCTCATGCGAAGAGTTGACTCATTGGAAAAGACTCTGATGCTGGGAGGGATTGGGGGCAGGAGGAGAAGGGCACGACAGAGGATGAGATGGCTGGATGGCATCACTGACTCGATGGACGTGAGTGTGAGTGAACTCCAGGAGTTGGTGATGGACAGGGAGGCCTGGCATGCTGCGATTCATGGAGTCTCGAAGAGTCGGACACGACTGAGCGACTGAACTGAACGGAACTGAACTGTATAAAGTAGTACAGTATCTTCATTTCAAGTTCAGAATGTCTGAAAGCAAACATAAAAGCAGGGGTGGTGCAGCTGGTACCATTGAGAAGTGCCAAGCAATAACAATGGAAACAAAGGTGAAAATAATTGAGAGAGTGGAGCATGGCAAAAAGATGGTGGACATCACTCATTCTTATAACATGAATTATTCAACCATCAGCACAAGTCTAAAGAATAAGGACAAGGTCATGAAACATGTGAAGTCTGCTATGCAGATGATGTCAACAATAATATCAAAGAAAGTGTCAAAAAGTGATTGAGGACATGGAGAAATTTCTCAGTGTGTAAATTTAAGATTAGCACCTAAATTTACAAGTGTCAAGTCCCTCTCAGCTTAATGCTGATTTAAGAGAAAGCTAAAACCTTTATGAAGACTTACAGAAGAAACACAGAGAAGAATCAGGGGATGAATCTTTTAATGCCAGCCACACCTGGTCATCAATTCAAGGCTAGAACCAACTTTCACAACATAAAAATCAGTGGTGAGGCAGTGAGTGCAGGTAATGTAGCTGCCAGGGAATTTCTGAAACACTTCAAGAAATTACTAATGAAAGCACATATTTATCCAAACAGGCTTTTAATGTGGATGAGACAGAACGGTACTGGAAGAGGATGCCAGACTGAAATTATATCAGTAAGGAGGAAAAGTTGATGCCAGGCTGTAAAGCAGCAAATACTAGACTAAGTCTGTTGTTTGGTGGCAATGCTTCTGGCATTATGAAGCTAAAGCTTCTTTTAGTTCATCTTTGAAAGAACCCAAGAGCTGTTAAAAATATAGCCAAAGTCTCTCTTCCTGTTGTGTGGAAGAACAACCCTAAAATCTGCGTTACACAGGCCATCTTCCAGGACTGGCTTTTCTACCACTTTATACTGGAAGCAGAGAAATATTACTTAGGGAAGGACATCTCATTCAACATTCTTTGCTGTTCAACAATGTTCCACGCCACCAGAGCATCTGCCGCTGAATACTAAGTTGTTCATACAATCTGTGGACCAAGGACTCAAAGTGACTTTCAAGAAATATTATTTCAGAAAGTAAATGCAAGTAATGGATGAGGCATAACATTTGGAAGGACTATAACATCTACAAGGCCATAAAATAATTGACTTTTCTTGGTGTGAGGTTACAGGTATCGCCATGAATGGGGTTTGTAAGAATCTTTGCCCACAGTTTGTTCACAACTGTCATGGATTTGAGAAGTCCAAAGAAGTCTTCAGCAACTTAGTAATGCTCAGCATGAAGCTGAAGCTAGATCTGAAAGAGGATGACTTCACTGAATTCCTTGCAGCATGACATGAAGAGCTTACTAATGAAGACCTGGTGGAACTAGAGGCCTGGAGAAAGGACAAACAAGAGGCAAGAAGTAACTGAACAACCAAACAGATTTAGGGTGCAGGAAATGACAAGGGGATTTTCTTTATTTGAGGAGGCACTGTTAGCTTCTTAGGCATAGGACCTGAACACAGACCAGTAAATGAAGGCTGCAACAGCCGTTCAGAATGCAGTCCATTATCATGTCAACTATGATGAGAAAATAGAGCTACTACCCAAACATCACTGGATCATTTTTCCCACAGGGTAGATAGAATTGAATGCAGCAAGGAGTCAGAACCTGTGCCATCAACATCAGGCATGAGTGAAAAAATTATAACTTGCCCTCCATCTCCTATTGCTGAACATCTTTCAGCTCTGCCATCTCCCACTTCCTTTCCCTCCTCCAGTCATTAACTCTTCTTGTCTATTCTCCTGATGCCAGCCCCTATATGCCAGCTGTTAGGTACTATACTATAAGATTAAAAATGTTTTCTTTATTTTTTGTGTTTATTTTTTATTTGTATGAAAAGTATTAGGAACCTATTACAGTATAGTACTATATAGCCAGTTGTATTAGTTGGGTACCTAGGAAAATCCCATGGATGGAGAAGTCTGGTGGGCTGCAGTCCATGGGGTCACTAAGAGTTGGACACGACTGAGCAACTTCACTTTCAGTTTTCACTTTCCTGCAATGGAGAAGGAAATGGCAACCCACTCCAGCGTTCTTGCCTGGAGAATCCCAGGGACGGCAGAGCCTTGTGGGCTGCCGTCTCTGGGGTCGCACAGAGTCGGACACGACTAAAGCGACTTAGCAGCAGCAGGCTAACTTTATTGGACTTATAAACAAATTGGATTTAAAAACCCACATTGAGAATGGAACTTGCTGGTAGGTAGGGGACATACTGTAATGAAATACAGTGGACTCTGGAAGATCACAGGTTTGAAGTGAGCAAGTCCACTTATAAGTGGGTTTTTTATAATAAATACATACTACAATACAACATGATCTAAGGTTAGTTGAATCCATAGATACAGAATCTCAGATATAGAGGGCACATTAAAATTATAGGCAGATTTTCCACAGTAAAGAAAGTTGTTGCTCTTAATCCCCATGTTGTTCAAGGGTCAACAGTATTTAGGAATAAATTTAACCAAGAAAGTGCAAGATTTGTTACTGAGAACTACAAAACATTGCTGGAATAAATTTTAAAAACATCTAAATAAATAGAAGGAGACCACACATGTTGACGGATTTGGAATATTTAATATTGTTAGGATAGCTATTCTAAATTGATGTACCAGTTCAGTGCATTCCATATCAAAATTGCAACTGCCTATTTTATAGATATGGACAAGCTAATCCTAAAAGTAATATGAAATTACAAAGGCCACAAATTAGCAAAACACTCTTGAAAAAGAACAAACTTGAAAGATTCACACGTTCAGATTTCAAAATGTACTCTAAATCAACAATAATCATATCTGTGGTATTAGCATAAGAATAGATACATAGATCAATGGAATAGAATTTAAAATACAAGAAATTGGCATCTATGGCCAACTTCTTTTTGACAAAGATGCCAATGGGTGCCATTCCATTTTGAAAGAATAAAATTTTCAACAAATGGTGCTGGGAAACCTGGATATCCACATGGATGAACACCTCATGCCATATACAAAAATGAACCCAGTGTACGAGCTGAAATTATAAAACTCTTAGAAGAAAACACAGGGCAAATATTCATGAGTTTGATTAGACAATGGACTCTTAGATATGACTCCAAAGACAAAACCAACAAAAGAAAAAAAAAAAAAAACTAGAATATTTGGATTTCAATAGAACTAACTTTTGTGCATCAAAAGACACTATCAAAAAGTGAAAAAAGACAACCTTCAGGATGAAAGACAATATTTGCGAAAATCCAGAATACATTAAGAACTCTTACAATTCAACAAGAAAAAAGAAAACAACTAGATTTTAAAAGGAACAAAGAACTTGAATAGATATTTTTCCAAAGAAGATATACAAACGGCCAATAAAAATATGAAAAAAAATCTCAATATCATTAGCCATGTAGGGAATAGCAAAATAAAACCAAAATAAGATATCACTTCATATCCACTAGGATGCTATAATCTTTTTAAAAAAGGAAGTAGGCGTTAGTGGGAGCACAGAGAAATTAGAACCTCTTACATTGCTAGTGGAGTGCAAAATACTACAACTGTTAAGAAAAATACCTTGGAAATTCCTCAGAAAACATATACACAAATATTTAGGTATTTATGATAGATAAAAAGTGAAAATGACTCATTTATCAACTGATGAACAAATATAGAAAACATTGTGTGTATATATAATGGAATATCATTCCGTCATAAAAAGAAATGAACTAGTGATACACATTCTATCATGTGTGAACCTTGAGACATTATGCTAAATGAAAGACATCAGACATAAAATTTCACACATTGTGCAATTCCCTTTATAAGAAAGTGCAGATTAGTCAAAACCATAGGGACAACAGACTAACGTTTACAGGTGCTATTAGGAGAGTGAATTGAAGAGTGACTGCTTAAATGCCCATCAGTTTTATTGGGGGGTGAGAAAAATATTCTGGAATTAGGTGGTAAAGAAGATTATACAACTTCAGGAATTTACTAAAAATCACTGAATTGTATGCTTTAAAATGTCTAAGATGATGAATTCTATGTTAAGTGAATTTTATCTCAAAAAATTTTAATTGCACATCAAAAGTACACAGTGGCATATCTGAAAATACCAACCAACACTGAGATAAAGCATAGTAAAATTATTTGACTTGAAAAGAAAATTATTTTGGACATATAAATAAGAAGAACAAGTTAATTAAAGAAAATAAAAAATAAATTATCATCAGATTTTTTAATAACAACATTTTATGTTAGAATAAAATTGACTGAGGTATTTAAGTATCAAGAAAAGAAAATGTGAGGCCAAAATTTTGTAACTAGCAATAATGACTTTCAAGTAAAAGGCACAAACTGTTTTCAACACTCAAGAACTTAGGAATTTTTCCTGTGAACCCTTCTTGAGTAATCAATACTTTAGAATAAGCTTCAGACAACAGAAAAAATCAAAAGATACTAACATAAGATCTGTTGATGAGCACTACATATATTTATTACAGGACTAAAATTGAATAAGATTTAAGAATGTATACACATTATACATTGTACACATGTATCACACATTATATAATGTATAATCTATATTCTCTAACAATGCATATATAGAATAATTATAAAAATTGAGTCAATTTGGGTGGTTTATGCTTTACCATAAATTTGCCCATTCCCACTTAAGTTTTCAAATTTACTGACTTGAAATCAGTAGTACTAATCTCATATATTTTAATGGTTGTTGAATATTTAGTTTCATCTCCTTTTTAATACTTAATATTATTCACTTGACTTCATTTTATTTCCTTATCACTCTTGCACAAAGTTTATCATTTTTATTAGTCTTAGCAAAAAACCAACATTTACCTTTGATGACACCCTGTTTATTTGTCCTCACTAATTTCAACTCTATATTATTTCATTTCTTGTACTTTCATTGTCTTTGTTCTTAGGCATTTTTAAAAATTTCTTGAGTTCAATGACAATTTTTGGCATTTCTCTTATTCCAATAAACATTGAAGGCTATAAATTTCCCTCAAAAATCCTTTATCTCCTTCTCAAGAAATTGATAGGTATTATTTTAACCATCAGTAATTTTCCATTGTGAGTTCCTATTTGGGCCTGGTCAGGCTCCAGACATTTTCCCCGTGTGATGAGCATGTGGACTGTTTAAACCCTGCCTCTAGGTTTCCATGGGTAATTGACATCTCGAGAGATAAAGCTGATTCCTGCATTTTCTTAGTTTCATATATTATTTCTTGCCATTTGTGTCTTTTGAGGATTTCCCTTGCATTCTGCCACATATTTGAAAATATTATATTGCATTACATTTCACAGGTGTATCATCCATACAATTACCAACAGCAGTTGTTTCTACAAATATCTTTACTACTCTGCATTTCTAAAGGGCAAATGTTGTCCCTAAACTTTTTCCTCAGTTTGAAGACCTAACACAGTACAATATATTTTGAATTGTGAATAAGTGAATGAAGAGTGTCCATTTGGAAAAGCTTGGCAAGTAACTAGAAATTAAACCAAGAAAATCTATATGTTATTAACTTCACATATTTTATAATATAAACACATGATTTAAATTCTCTAGCATCATTTTAAATAAAAATTCCAGAATCAGATTTTATTATAAATATTTTACATAGTAAAAGAGCAAGTTGTCTAATTACTTAAAATGCTTTGAAAAGGGCAATATTCACTCTAGTTTCAGTAGCTTTTCCAAAGGAACTAGACGCAAATATCACAAAAAAGGTTTTTGAAGATTATTCTTTAGAGGTGTAATTTTAGCTGTGAATTTCTGCCTTTATCAATAACAAAACATCCAAAAGAGAAGAAAAATACCCTGGCCAGTCAAGAAAATAAAGCAGGATCTTTTTCCATGGCTTCAAAACAAATTTATTTAAAACACACACACATACACACACACACACACACACACACATACACACATCATGCAGGACATAGACATAATTTTTTTTTGTTGGAATCTGCCCAGGGTACAAATTTAACTCCTTTATGTTAACCTAAATACCATGGGATTTTTAATGACCGTGAATCTTTATGTCTAATCTAAGAGATGGGACCTCCAACCAGCTCAATTCACTAATATCCCACTGAGGCTGTGAATCACCACTGACTCAGATGCATACCCCCTAGTGAATCCCTCACAACATACTTCCCTTAGCTTTTAAAATCCAGCAGATCAATTTGGTACAATTGCACAGGTGGAATGTTTAGGCTTAAGTTCTTTTTTCATGTTCTCGCAGTCATTCTCCCCTTCATCAGAGTCATTTTCCGTGCTGAGAGTTTTTTTTTTTTAATCTTTTATTTCATTCTTATATCCTTTCTTGCTTTCTATCCCTTTCTTTCTCCTTTATCTTTTCCTTGTCTCATTACTTCAAAATACTATATCTCTTTTTTACTTTCTCTATTTTTACCCTCTCTGCTACTCTTTGCAGAGGTGTGGTGTTTGTACTGAACTTCTAGCCTCTTTCGCTTATCAAGGTTCAATTTAATCAATATGGTGAGAGGATGTACAAGTAAGATGTCCTTCTAAATCTTGCTTCCTGTCGTCAGGCTGAAGGAGAAAAACAGGATAAATTTCAGCTGCAGTTGTTAAAAGGTGTAAATTTCCTTAGGAACTTAAATTTGATCACTTCAAATTTTGTCCTACAGCACATTCATTTCACTTCTAATTGATAAGTCTCCTTGTTGGTCAGAGTTCAATTCTTCCTAGAGCCCAGAATAACTTCTCTACCTGATGCAGTCTTTGGTCACTATTTATGCTCTCTGTTGTCAAAGTCACAATGTACTTGCTTCCATTTACCACATTTGTTCTCTCTTCTCTTCAGTTTCCATGCTGAGTAACATTTTCTGGATAGTACAAATCCATTTTTTTTTTCCTCCTGTAAGCATAGACACTAAAGATCCAATTAAGGTAGTCACAGCTCCTCTTCTTTTTGAGCGTGACGTATGATGTTTCTAGGAGTCTTCAGAGAGAACTGAATTACCAGCTCTGTTCTGCCACTGTTATTGTTTGGGTGTCACATCTCTGCAGCTGTTCTAAAAAGAGTGTGTTCTAGTTGTATGATTTAGTGTTTTAAAATATGTTTTCATATATATCATCATTATCCAACACTATTTGAACATCTACCATGTACCAGGTATTATTCTAAATACCTTACAATATTATAGCATTTAATCTCTGTGAAATTGGTAAAAGTGTCCATCTGCAGATGTAGAGGCACAGGGAGAAGTCTGAGGTCACATATTATCTGAAGCCTGTTTATTCTAACCCCAAGTTCTCACTTCTAATCATTATTCCACAGCTGCCTGCTTGGATAATCATGATAAGCTTGATTCTGGGAATTTTACATTTAAATAGCGTGCCAAGTGCTTTATTATTTGGTTAGTTGCCCTTCTTATCAGCCCTGAGGAATACAAAAAATATTGTCAGTTAATTTTATGGCTGGTGAAAATTAAACAGTCTGATTTAAGATTTCTTGATGTTCCCCAATAATGACTTCCAATCTGCTCTACAGACCAGCAAACATTTTAATTCTCCAAATAGCATGAGGAAGGTGAAAGAAATGAGCATTCATGGCATCATTAACAGAGTATTTTAAAAATTTGAAGGAAAGGTAAAAAATAGGAAAGTCTAAGGAAAAATAGATGTAGTTATTCAGTCTTACAAATTTATAAATATAACCGTAAATAAAAACAAAGAGTGAAAATATTCTTTGCCTCGAGAATTTCAAAATTTATTTAACTAGCACTTACAGAGCACCTACTGTTTGCTGAGTGTTATGTAAATTATAATGAGGAGAATGGCACTGATTATAAAGGAACTCCTTTCAGATGGAGTGCTTTGGGAATGTGACTTGTGTATATACCTGGTCATGTTCAATCCCCTGTCAGGGGTGTGGTTGATGACAAAGAGAACTCAAAGTATCATCACAGAATGTCATTTAATAATAGACCAGACTATCCTCTTGAACGTTAATTTCTGTCCCAGTAGCTTCACAAATGGAAATGGAAGAAACACAAAAATATGGATAGAATAGAAAGGAAAGCAGTTAAATAAAAATGGAAATTGCTATGGTAGCCAACGTAAATATAAAGAAGGTCAGATTCATTAAGCCTTCCATTAACCAGCTCTGCCAGAGCTGCTCCCACTTCCCCACTGTCTTTCCTGTTCAACACTAAGAATAGACCTTTTGACAAGAGAGATCATCAGCATCCTCCAAATCCTTGAAATAATGTCTATTTTAAGACTTAGAAAGTAAGAAAGGGAGATATTTAAATCTCAGCATTATTTAGAATTAGCAGTTAAGAAGACAATTTTCAAATTTTGCTCTCAAGATCCCTCACTCCTATTTGCTGCCATCCTGGACCTTATAATGACTGATCAAGAAATGACTCACAAGGTCCCTTATTAACAGACACTCAAAGGGCAGTGCAGGAAAAATGCTACTCTCCCCATTAAGCCAAACACAAAGTTCCTGGAAAGCTTACTGACAGCTTAATCAAGTGGTTCTGGCAGTTTTAATTCCTTGGACTGTTTCAGGCTTGCCCTTCGGTAAGGAAATGGAACTTGGACAAGCTTGAATTTGCAGTATCAATTTTGGCAAAGGGAAAGCCAGTAGATTCATTAGTCCAGAAGAATTAAAACTTCCTGAATACAGTTCATCATCTACATCTACACAAAGAGGCAGATGGAGAATGGAAGAGATTTGAAGTTGAAAGAAGTGGACAATTTTTTGTCTTAAAGAAACAAAACAAAAATCTGAGTTTAAACCTCAGTCAACCAGGAGTTTATCATTTTATGTTGCCTTCCTTGCTTCTGGAAACAGAGAATTTAAGACACACACTGTTATCCAGTCCAGTTATTGACACAGGGCTGTTATTCCACAACAGCCCTGGTAGGCAATTTATCTAGACTTTATACGAACATGTCCAATGATAGCAAAATCCATCATGGAAAAGAGCTACTCATTTTACTGCCTTGTAGATCAAACAGTTTAAAAACTAAAAAAGGGCTTTTTTACTTTGAGAAACTTCTGTCTTAGTAGTGACCCTCATACATGAGACTGACTCTCACATATTTTGAGACAGCAGTCAGTCAAACTCAACTATTCCACTTCTCTGCAGTGAAAATCTTCAATTCTCAATATTAAATAACATTTATTTATTGGCAAGATATTGCTCTGAAAACTTTAACTACTTTGGTTCTCAAACATGATTTTAATGGTTAATGGCTCATAAAAATGCAGGATTCTGCAAAGTAAAAAGATATAAGCAATGTCTCCCAGCCAAAAGCAGGCAGGTAACTACCAGACAGGTCTTGGTGTTGCCAGAAACTGGCCTAGAACTCACAGCAAGCTGATGGTGTTGTTCTGTTGAACAGAAGCAATTTCACAGAACATCAATATAAGACAAGGCTACTCTGACCATGATAGATTAAGCCAAAATAAGGCCACTTTGTAGACTTTACATAGAAAAGACCATACATCTTCTATCCTAATTAATATGGGTCCCTATTATTGGATTTTTTTCTTCTTTACCAAGCTTTAGTCTCATTTCATTCCTTCTACCTTCTCAATAAAAGTAAGATACCCAATCATAATGTTGACAACAGAACAAAAGCAAGGCAAAAAAAATTGATATTGGATCAGAGAAATGAAAATAAGGCAACAAAAAGTAGTGTACTATCACTACCTCTATTATTAACATTACTAATAATTACAACATAAGCTTAGAGTTAATATTCACTAAGTTTTTGGTCTGGATTATGAAAGACCTTGTGCTAAACAATTTACCTACATTATTTCTTCAATGTGCACAATTTATTAAATTTACAGTTATACTCATTTTGCAGAGTAGAGAAAAAGTGAGACTTGTCAAAGTAATTATCACAGATCACTAAGCTAATAATTAACATTGAAACCAAGATCCAAAATCTACATGCCAAGATTTTATTCACTCAGCTGATAGCAGTGAGTAGGGCTGATATTTTTGAAGTGATTGTGTCTAACCAAAAGATAGATGCCTTTTGAAATTTGTCTGACCAGAGGATGTGCTTATTACAAATGTTCAAAGGTAAGTGTGTGCCAACTATGAATCTTCTTAATACAGGAAAAATCCATGCCAGTCTTGGCTTAAGCCTCCATTCTTTGAAAAATTTCCATGAAGTTAGGATAATTTTTATTTCTATTAACTCTCAGTTCCAAGTGCATCTGCCAGTTCTTATATGCCAAGTACCAACTAAAAGGTTATTATGTATCAGCCAAATTATCATTTTGTTCCATCACTCACTAAGCTCCCACTGCCTTATCGAAAGTTGGAAATATTGGTACTCAAGTTCTACTGGATAATCGGGGTTATTATTTGTCCCTATGATCTTACTTTGACAAGGAAGATGACGCTATTTAATAAAATATTTTCCAGATCACTTTTGGAAATTCAAATAATCTGCTTGGTAGTTTGTACTAACTAAAAAACAAAGATCACAATCCAGTCATGCTTGTTAGCAAAAGCACTTATCAATTACACATTTTCCAACTTAAAACTTCACGTAATTATAAATATTACAAAATTATAAAAATAATTAGCAACTCTTCAATGAACCAAAGACACAGGGTGAAACTCCAAAACTAGTGTTAATAGACCTCCCCACGTCTTTCCAGAAAAACAAAAAGAGGCAATGTATGTAGTTTGCCCTTTCCAAAACAAGTCAATAAACTCTGTTAGTAAATTCAGAAAAACAGCTAATACAAACAATGCTGATTTGTGAGGAAAAGAAAGAATTTAGTTGTTTAGTTATCAAGACACTAACAATTGCTTGCTCCAGTTTCATTCTAAATGATACCAGGATGAAAGCTTCGGGAATTAAAATAATTTTCTCTGCATAGTTCTTGTAGTTTGCTGCTACTGCTAAGTCACTTCAGTCGTGTCCGACTCTGTGCGACCCCATAGACGGCAGCCCACCAGGCTCCCCCGTCCCTAGGATTCTCCAGGCAAGAACAGTGGAGTGGGTTGCCATTTCCTTCTCCAATGCATGAAAGTGAAAGTGAAAGTGAAGTCGCTCAGTCGTGTCTGACTCCCAGCGACCCCATGGACTGGAGCCCACTAGGCTCCTCTGTCCATGGGATTTTCCAGGCAAGAGTACTGGAGTGGGGATAGTTCTTGTAGTTTAGTTGCTAAGTATTGTTTGACTCTTTTGCAACCCCATGGACTCTAGCCCACCAGGCTCCTCTATCCATGGGATTTTCAAGGTAAGAATACAGAGGTGGGTTGCCTTTCGTTCTCAGGGGACCTTCCTGACCCAGGAATCAAACCCTAATCTCCTGCATCAGCAGGTGGATTCTTTACCACTGAGATTACATATAATAGAGGGCAGCTTCAGGGCAAATGACTCCACCCACTGCCTGAAAACAGTACTGTAAATTAGCATGGCCCACAGACCAATGATCTATAAGAAATAATGCTATAGGCAATTGAGATGTGATTTTGTTAAATGGTGAAAAGAACACCATGTTAAATGTCATAGATTAAGAGAGAGAAAGAATCTTACATATAATTACTTGGCTTTATATTTTTTTTTACTATATCTCTCATCCATTTACCATATCTCTCATCCATTTACTGTAAGATGGATGAAGACAGAGAGCATGTCAGCCTTGATCATAAGGAAGATAATTAAAGAATGAAAATCTACCAGGCCTTTTGCAATGTATACCTGTTATATTGTGTTCCCAGCAATCACCCACATTTATCTCATAGAAGGACTTCTATTTCCCAAGGCACACACAGACTTTCTACTCCAAGACTATATGTTTTGGGTTAGACTATCAATACCAACCCCTCATGGTTAATTAAAGGCATGTTATGTGATACAGTGCAAACTCATCAACATACTTCTCCTTAGCTGTAGTAATTTATTCAGGAAAAGGCACAGGATCCCAACGAGTTAGTAAAACAAAATTCCAAAGATGTGCAGGGGGACTTTTAGGCTAGGAGTCTTGGTTATAAGAAAGTCTATATATTTTTAAGACTACCAAATGATAATTCCTACCTGGGAATGAAGTTAATATAAACTAATAAAGAGCACTAGAAACAGAGAGAGGTTACTTACACACATACATACACACCCACCCACACATACACAAACACACCACACGCACACCCATGAAAGAAAAAGATGGGAGAGTATTGTTAATATTTATTTATTTTGACCATTCTTGAAGCTTGGCTTCCCAAACAGGTAAATTACCTTTTTATGATCAAATAATTTTGAATTGGGCTACTTTCATTTATAACTAAAAGAATTAACAATATGTTCTTCCTTGTACATATGGAAAAACTAAAATTCAAAGAAGAGAAATACCTCATACTTCCTTAGGTTTAATGCCTTGCAGTGAAAGAAATGTGACTAGAATCATGGTTTCTAACTTCCAGATCTTTCCACCATGCCAGGCTCCCTTTATTAAATAATTTATTACATTTATTAAAGGCTTGGGAGATTAAGAACACTGATACCTATGATTTATATTTCAATTAATACAAACATTTTCTTGGGAGAAGAACTGAAAACCTACTTCTATAAGACATACCCTCTTTTCTCAATTATGTTTCTCCAAGTTGAAGACAGAATTTTAATCTCTGATTTCATTTGGCCATTTAGCTTTCTGCTGAGACTCCCCAAAGAGGAGCCAATTGTGCCCAAAGGGCACTCTAAGAAATAAATTATGTAAAATTATTCATTGAAATTTGTATTACCAAAAACAGTACTTTTTTGGTAATACAAATTACCAAAAATACAAATTACCATTCAGCAGATAATTTGCAGTAATGTTCAGTAATTGATAGCTATCAATTTCTTCACTTAACATTGGTTTCTCTTAGTGAACCCAGTACTAAGAAAAGAAATTAGTGGTCAATGGCCATGTCTGGTATTTAAATGTTTTACTAAGCAGAGGAAGGATAGAGTTTAGGAAGAAGTGGCTAATGTACACGGTTAGATTGCCTAAGTGGTTTCATACTGAAGTAAATTTCTCAGATTATACGATTAACAAACACTGGGATTTGAAAAGGAAAAGAATACATATTTGGAATGCATTGGGCCTTCCTACATTCAGTAGTGGTGAAGAACTTGCCTACCAATGAAGGAGACTAAAGAGATGTGGGTTCAATCCCTGGTTGGGAAGATTCCCTGGAGGAGGGCATGGCAACCTACTCTAGTACTCTTGTCTAGAGAATCCCAATGAGAGAGGAGCCTAGTGGATGACAGTCCACAGGGTTGCAAAAAGTCGTACATGACTGAAATGACTTAGCACCCATGGGGCTTTAATTACTATGAATTTCCATTTAACTTATTGTCTTTTAGGTTAACTGCAAATTCTCTATATTTTCTAGAAGGATAAATAATTTAAACCTATTGGAAAGTTTTGTGAAGGATATTAAACCCATTACACTGATTATCATTGTGATAATTAATGGTCATAGATCAGAATTAAATTTCTCTTACTAGAATGGAATCTCCTTAGCAATGTATTTTCATTTTGGTAGATCAAAGAGTAAAGTCACAGCCAGGATTATATCTATGATGTATTGAATGTTACCCAGTTGTTAAAGGGTTCTATACAGTCATTGAATTGACTTAATTATAAGCTCTAATTGGTTTTAAGTATCATTAATTTATTCCACATAAATGTATAAAACTTCAGTAATAAGTTTAAGTTGAAGGTTTGCACACATATACGTCACAGTCAGGTATTCGAAGTCAGGTATTTTATTTTCTCTTTGCAGCGCTGACCCTGGACTTACCTTCACCTCTGTTTCTACCTGCTTGATTTATCCCTCATTTTCTGCTCCTTTCCAGTATATCTGGCAACTGTAGCATCTCATGAGATATTGTTTATTGTTGTTTCATGACCCTCTTCACAGACTTTTCTTTTTTTTGTAAAAACCCTTTGACACCCCACAGATCTAAAAATGTAAGTACTGTAATGCTCAATAACCAATACCTCATCTTAAGACGTATATATGATCCCAGAATAACACTTTTCAGCATTCATTCCTTCTATATAAACAATAAGGAATTTGTATATTAGCAATTTAAAATCTCAATATTTTAAAGCACATTGAAATGAAGTGAGCACTATAAAATACCAAGTGTGAGAACTATTTTGACTTATTGGGTTGGTCAAAGAGTTAGTGCAAGTTTTTCCATGAGGTGGTATGGAAAAACTTGAACGAACATCTTAGCCAATGCAATAATAATTACCTTTTCTTTTAGATTTTTTTCATAATGAGTATGTGTGGTTTGGGGTAAATCATTGCAGTTGTCAATCTAATTTCATTCAATCCCTAAATATCTGAAAGAAGATAATATTTTGGCACTATCAGTAAACTGGGATGACTCTGACAGACAACCAAGGGAGGAGAGCTTCTTTCCTAAACCCTTGACCTCTTGAATCCTCCCGGGTTACTGATTTATTTAAATGTGTAGCAGTTGGGCTATCATCAAAATGTAATGACCTCTCTGTCATTAAAACCAAGCAACTATATTTAGTACATGAGAAATCCAGTTACATAAGTACCTTGAAATTAAAAAAAAAAAATTGCATATGTCATTAAAAGTAGTTAGTTCTACTAAAAGTATGAAGCAAGGAACTCTAACTTCTGCCTACTTTACACTTGGTCTTTCACAACTCTTTCCGTTCCTCCAGTAGCTCAGAGTATCTACATGGCTTTAACCCAGTAGCTCCCTCTCACATTACTGTCTTAGAAAAATGATGTGTTTTAATCTATTACTCCTTTCTCTTTACAGCAAATAATTTGTAATAATGTTCCAGAATTTGATAGCAATTCCTAATAGTAATAGATAATTGTGGTGAACAAAAATAGACTTTATGGACAGACATTCAGAAACCTGGTCTAAGGTCTGCTAACTAAGTGACCTGGAGAAATAATCGCCAACTTTTTGAGATTCAGTTTCTTTCTTCCTTTCTTTCCCATCTTTCCTTTCTTCCTTCCTTTTTCTTTCTTACTGTAAAATGAAGATAAGATTCATCATTTTTGATGTCACCTTGAAGTAAAAGTGAGATTAAATCTGCAAAAGTGTTGTACTCAGCTAATGTGACCTAACTTTCACATTTGTTTGTATTCAGCTAGGTATAAGTTAAGGAAAAACTGAACTAGTAACACTAGGGAATATTTATTGAGAGCTCACTACATATCAGGGATCCTTCATGGCCTATTTTAAATGCTGTCTCCTTTCTAAAAAATTTAATAACATCCCACTTAGTATCATCACTTTTTCCTTTGATAACTTTAATATCTTTTGTGTGTTGTGAGTTTATTCACACTTGTATTTGTATATCTTCCTGTTATTAAAAGAACATAATTTTCTGAAAATAATACTCTTTTTTAGACATCTTTTTATGTCCTAATCACACTTTAATGTAGGTTGTATTAAATCAAAATAAAACAAATAAAGTCAAATTTAAAGAGATTAATAAACAACCTCATGCTGAAGTATAACTTCTTTCACTCACATACACTAACACATGTGAATATATCTTATGATGGTTAAATTTAAGAATCAAATATTGTTAGTTGCTGAAGGGAATGTTTTGGATAAATCTAATTGGTGGAGCAGTGTTCTCATTTACATTCCACAAATTACTTCTGAAATTATTACAATTTAGACTCTTCAATTCACATTATAATATGTCAACTTTGGTCATTATGCTCTTTTTGTTTTTAAAGCACATGAATCTTCTTTCAATTAGCACAATAAATACATTTCAAAAATTTAGTGAAAGAATTATAGGTGGCAAAGCTTTGCCATGGTTATAAAACTGTTATCAAAGTTATGATCCAGAATATTGTCCAGAGCATTTCATGATGACTTTCATAATACTATCTTAGATTTCACAGTCAGGAAAACATTATTTTTCCAGGAAAAAGGTCATATTGTTATTTTTAGCTAGTAAAAATCATGCAAGACTTTGTGTTTCTCTGCTTTCTTTTGCTGAGAAGAAAGCTAGAACTATGGTTCACACTCAAGTAATTTACCTCCCTGTCCTCACCTGATCTGGTAGTTCTTTTTCTTTTACTACTGTTTTAACATTTTGTAATTTCTTCACCTTCTAGTAGAGTATATAAAATCCCTTTGTGGAGGTGAGCAGAATAAAGATAATAAATAAGTGAATGCAGTGCTTACTCTTCCATATGCCCAACTTCACTGTTAGATCGAGTAGTTTTAAACTACTGTGGTAGAGCCTGTTATGAAGGATTTGTTGCCCATCTCATAGGAACACTGGCAAACAGAACTTTTTCTGTCTGCCTCTTCCAGAATTGCCTTACTGGCAGAAAACCCCCATTATCCAAGGTCACCCTTCTTCCTAGAGCAACCCACAAATGATGACTGATCATTGAGAGTCTAAAGTCCAGTTCTTTCCAGTACAATCTGGAATAAGTCTGAAGGAACATTCTTAAGCTTCTCAGTTGCTACAAGGAATAGGCCAAAAAAGCAGGATCTAGGATTCAGGCTGGCACCATCAACGGTGGTTCATAGTACATATAGGTACTGGAATGAGGTGCCTATCTAATTGTTAAACTTTCACTGGCATTAAATTGGAACAATGTGCTACTGTAACGGAATGAATTAGCTGGTTCAATGTATTAAGAGTTTTGAGAAATATGGGTGAAAAGTAATTATAAAACATGGCTTGGGATAACTATTCTGTTCTATTGATGTTCTGAATAAGAAAACAAAAACCTAAGAATCATTAATCTAACAGAAAGCTACATGTGAAACCAGAGAGAGCATTCTTGATAGCATACAAAGAAGGTCTCATTTTCTACAGAATGAAGTAAGATAAAGTTGAGTACTACATCAGAAACTCCCAGTCAGGGACTTCCCTTGTAGTCCAGTGGTTGAAAACCTGCCTTCCAGTCCAGGCGACATGGATTCAAGTCCTGGGAAGGAAGTTGGAATTCCACAGGCTGCAGAGCAGCTAAGCCCAGACACCACAGTAACTGGGCCTGTGTGTTCTGGAGCCCAGATGCCACAACTAGAGAGAAGCCTAAGCACCAGAACAAAGAGACAGCATGAAGGATGGGGAAGATCCCCACATTCCTCAGCTGTTAGTAAGACCTGATGCAGTCAAGAAAAGAATATATATATATGTGTGTGTGTGTGTGTGTGTGTGTGTGTGTGTGTGTGGTGTGTGCGCTTTCTGTTGGATCAGTGGAAAATAATCCAACTGCCAATGCAGGAGATGCAGAAGAAGACAATGATAGCTTATGGTGAACAATGTCAGATTCATGATCTCTGAACAAGATTTAGCTTCAGGGCCAGGGACAAGGCTTGATCATGCAAGAGGTTCTGTGTAGCTGAGTTTTATTAAAGTAAGAAAAGGGACAGAGAAAGTTTCTGACATAGACATCAGAAGGAGGATGAAGAGTGTCCCCCTCACTAATGTTAGCAAGAGTTATATACTTTAATTAGCTGTTACAATAAATCAAAAGAATGTCTCAAGATCATAAAAATTTTACCAGACTCACTCCCACTATTTACATTTTAGGATAACAGGATCAGCCAGAAGCTTTTCAGGAAGGAGAAACTGTCCCCAAGCAGGATACAGTGTTGTTAATATAATCCTTAGTACAGAGCTTAAACTGAGTTGTTTGTTGTGTAATCATCAGTTCTGGGCTTAAAGAAAAAAAAAAAAGTTTTATGTGACAGAGCCAGACATCCTGGAATGTGAAGTCAAGTGGGCCTTAGAAAGCATCACTACGAACAAAGCTAGTGGAGGTGATGGAATTCCAGTTGAGCTATTTCAAATACTGAAAGATGATGCAGTGTAAGTGCTGCACTCAATATGCTAGCAAATGTGGAAAACTCAGCAGTGGCCACAGGACTGGAAAAGGTCAGTTTTCATTCCAATCCCAAAGAAAGGCAATGCCAAAGAATGCTCAAACTACCGCACAATTGTACTCATCTCACACGCTAGTAAAGTAATGCTCAAAATTCTCCAAGCCAGGCTTCAGCAATACATGAACCATGAACTTCCTGATGTTCAAGCTGGTTTTAGAAATGGCAGAAGAACCAGAGATCAAATTGCCAACATCTGCTGGATCATGGAAAAAGCAAGAGAGTTCCAGAAAAACATCTATTTCTGCTTTATTGACTATGCCAAAGCCTTTGACTGTGTGGATCACAATAAACTGTGGAAAATTCTGAAAGAGATGGGAATACCAGACCACCTGACCTGCCTCTTAAGAAATCTGTATGCAGGTCAGGAAGCAACAGTTAGAACTGGACATGGAACAACAGACTGGTTCCAAATAGGAAAAGGAGTACGTCAAGGCTGTATATTGTCACCCTGCTTATTTAACTTATATGCAGAGTACATCATGAGAAACGCTGGACTGGAAGAAACACAAACTGGAATCAAGATTGCCAGGAGAAATATCAATAACCTCAGATATGCAAATAACACCACCCTTATGGCAGAAAGTGAAGAGAAACTAAAAAGCCTCTTGATGAAGGTGAAAGAGGAGAGTGAAAAAGTTGGCTTAAAGCTCAACATTCAGAAAACGAAGATCATGGCGTCTGGTCCCAGCACTTCATGGGAAATAGATGGGGAAACAGTGGAAACAGTGTCAGACTTTGTTTTTTTGAGCTCCAAAATCACTGCAGATGGTGACTGCAGCCATGAAATTAAAAGACGCTTACTCCTTGGAAGGCAAGTTATGACCAACCTAGATAGCATATTGAAAAGCAGAGCATTACTTTTCCAACAAAGGTCTGTCTAGTCAAGACTATGGTTTTTCCTGTGGTCATGTATGGATGTGAGAGTTGGACTGTGAAGAAGGCTGAGCGCCGAAGACTTGATGCTTTTGAACTGTGGTGTTGGAGAAGACTCTTGAGAGTCCCTTGGACTGCAAGGACATTGAACCAGTCCATTGTGAAGGAGATCAGCCCTGGGATTTCTTGGAAGGAATGATGTTGAAGCTGAAACTCCAGTACTTTGGCCACCTCGTGCGAAGAGTTGACTCATTGGAAAAGACTCCGATGCTAGGAGGGATTGGGGGCAGGAGGAGAAGGGGACGACAGAGGATGAGATGGCTGGATAGCATCACTGACTCGATGGACGTGAGTCTGAGTGAACTCCGGGAGTTGGTGATGGACAGGGAGGCCTGGCATGCTGTGATTCATGGGGTCGCAAAGAGTCGGACACGACTGAGCGACTGAACTGAACTGAAGACAAAGGAATGTAGAGAAAAAAATGATGCTTGTCCTTTCCTTCTCCTTGATAATTCCAGATCCATATCTCCTCCTCGAGAACCCAGACCCCTATTTCCTCCTCGGGGACACCAAACTTCTTATCAACCTGCCTAGGAATTGACTCTCTCAACAAGGGTTCCAATCTCTGGGTCAGGAAGATCCCCTAGAGGAGGATATGGTAACCCACTCCAGTAGCCTGCCTGGAGATCCCCAAGGACAGAGGAGCCTAGCGAGCTACAGTCTAGGGAGTTTCAAGAGTCAGACATGATTTAGTGACTAAACCACCACTATATATATGTGTGTGTGTGTGTGTGTGTGTGTATTTAAAAACTTCTTATCTTTTAAAAAAAAAAAAGCTCCAATCAAAGACTTGCTTTGCCAATGTCAGGATCCTGTTGGCAGAGTATGAGATATCATCAGACAAGCTAGAGACATTTAGGATGATGCCATGAATATCTATAATCTTCAGATTCCCGCAACCTTCTGAGTCTGTGGAAGCAGCCTAAAAAACCTCTGTTTAAACTTAGTATTCCCATCCTTCTTAAAGATGATTTAGAGAACATTCAGACAACATGTGTCCCCACTCTCCCTTCTTGGCCAGTGGTCTACAGCCAGAGTTAAGTCACAGTATAAGCCAGGGTAGGGATGTGATGAGAGTCACATAGCTGGTGATTCTATCACTTGGCATTACAACGTGGAAGGTGTTCAAGACATCAGTGATGATAAAAAGATGTCAAATCAGAGATTATGACAGGTACCAAATGAGAGAATCACAACATAGATTGCTGGGGGTCTGGAGCAAGGTCATGTCATCAGAATTATGTGTCTTTTTTAAAGAAGTATTGACATACCAATGAACCTGGTATAGACGACATGGATGACCATGGGGCACCAAATGATAGTTAAGCCACAGCTGTTGATCATGAGCTATGTACTGTCAAACCCACTAAGCTGTAAGGTCAGAAGGCTTCTCAACTATCATTGAAGGTTTTAAGAGGTATATCCAATATTAAGCTAAAGCAGGATCAGGGGTCCATAAAAACTACACAAATGTATTGCTACAGCCCCTGTTTAATCCACCAGTGTCGTTCCAGCACACAGATCTTTCCCATCTCATAGCTTATAACAATATAGTGGACTCTTATATCCAACATATGGAGGAAGACAAAGCACAAGATTTCTTCATGAAAATATCAGTTCAGCATATGAGTACAGTCTGAACCTGTGGCGGATTCATTTCAATATTTGGCAAAATCAATACAATATTGTAAAGTTTAAAAATAAAATAAAATTTAAACAAAAGAAGGAAATATCAAAAAAATGAAAATGGACAGCAGCTGCATTATAGCTTCTTTAATTACACTGACAGGGAATAGTGAGGGAAATCTTCCCAATGAACAGAGTCTCATATGGGGAAGCTGGTTATACATTTTCTGTAGAAATAAAACTGACCAATGTTTGAATGTATATGGATTCAAAGACAGTAGCAAATTGGCTTGGCTAGCTGATCATGGGCCCAGAAAAAAAAAAAAAAAAAAAACAGAAGAAAATAAAACAAAAGGAGTTCTGGGGAAAAAGAAAACATGGAAGAGAGCATGAAGTATGAAGATTTTTGCATCAGATGATAATGCTCACTGGAGAGCAGCCATCATGGAAGAAGTACTGAACAACCAAGAATATATAACAGTTTGGCCACTGGGGCCAGGATCTGTCATTGGCTACCCCATTGTTGGCACTTTGTTCTCAAAATGGCCAAGGGTGCAAGGATGGAGGTTTCATATAAGTTCAACATCTTAGAATTTACTTAGCATACCAATGTTGATCTATACTGTCAATACCAAATATCCAACTGTGATCAATAGAGTCCAATGCCAAGTCTTCAGTATAGCAACATCCCTCAAGAAGACTAGTTGAAATATTGGTGATCAATTATTGAAAGGATAATAACTTATTTTGATATAAAATAAATGTATCTTTTAGGTATGAGTTTGCCTTTTCAGCCAATTCACTATCTGAATATTTAAAGAATGTACATTATACATTGTACATTAATACATATTTTATTGTACATTGCACCTTCTAATTTAAAGTTTAGAGAGTTCAAGTACTTTTCCAATGTGACTAGAAAATGATAAAGCTAGAATATGAATCAAAGCAGTCTAACTACAACTTCTAGCTGCTCTACCACTTCCTGCTTGAGACATGGTATATCAATAGTATTTATCATACAACCCAATGCACATTGGGTAAATCTTATTGAATTATTGAATAACTAAAAAATATATATACATAATATGGTGGAAAAGACTCTAGAAGAATAGTAAGAATGAAAGAAATAAGAGAGAGCAGGGAAAGGAAGAGAACAGCTTTTTACATAGCACTCACTAAGATTTAGCACAGGGGTAGCCAACAGGTTTCAAAAATCATTTGACAGTTACTGTCTGGCTGTCCAAGCTGAAGATTCTGAAGTCTCACTAAAAGCTTCATTTCAGTTCAGTCACTCAGTCGTGTCCGACTCTTTGTGACTCCATGGACTGCAGCGTGCCAGGCTTCCCTGTCCATCACCAAACTCCCGGAGCTTGCTCAAAATCATGTCCATTGAGTCGGTTGATGCCATCCAACCACTAAAGCTTAGGAAGAAAGAATTCTTGCTATAATCCAGGTGAGCAGGGTCCAGGGAATCACAGTAGCACATATTCCATGAAGGTGCTATATTCTTGCTAAGAATGATGTATTAGAAATTTTTACAAACATATTAATACTTTTAAAAATTACATAAGGAACCTGAGAGATTTGATTATTCCTATTCTTCAGATGAGGAAATTTACTGAAGTCAATGAAGCTTCGTCTCTACTTATAGTCTAATGACTAAATGAGGAATAGTGCAAACCAATCAGAACACTTCTAATTACTCTTTCAATGGCAACAAATGACTGGAAGACTGTCCTAGAGGTTCCAAATGATTACTCTATCTAATGATTATTTTGTTATCATTGTCTTTTTGTGGCTGTCCCTCTTCTTAACCCTAACTCACATCCTTGGTTCCAGGCAAGTAAGTTAAAGTTCAGACAGATCCTCTTCAGTTTCCAGGAAAGCATGAAGAGAATTAAATGAAAATATTTTCTGCTTCTTCCTCTCACAAAGGAAAGAAAGTTTTCTAGAAAGTAAATCTTGTCAATGGTTACAGCTTTTCTACAAACAGCCACTAGTGTGCAGTTTTAGGATAAAATAGTAGTATTTCCACAGTCACCTAGGCATCTAGATCCAGGTACTTTAAATAAGTTTACATATATACAAACATATTCTTATCTGTGCCCCATGAACCTCAGAAGTATTTCTAGTCCTACATAAATCACCTTTCAATTTTTTGAGAAATAGATAGTCAACTGTTTCAGGGTAATTATCTCCTTGCTAGTAGCACAAAGTTTAAGGAGGTAACTTTTGCAAGAATGGAGTACCTTTGTTCTCTACCACTATCCCTAATACTCAGTAATCCTTGGGCACAAGGAGACACAACAAAAGCAATTAACTTCTGACAATGGTATAAATTTAGCTTGTTAAAACAAGGATTATTAATACTCCCTGGGTTATCACAGAGACTTAACTTACCCAACCATAAATACAATAAGACACAGACCTATAGTTTTGTGGTCACATAAAATGCCCAAGGAAAGAGACAAAAAAAAGAGAGAAAGAGAAGAAGCACAAGAACATAGTATAAGAGACTAAGAAAGTGAAACAGATTAATCACGATTTTAAAGAGCAGGGACTTTGCATTTTATTTTAAAACCAATAACTACAACCATACTATAATGATTGTGATAACTTCTTAAGAGTCTGCGATGACTTGTGTTCATAATATATTGGTCATTAAATGCCAGAAGCCTCAGGTCAAGCTTATCTCTGACTTCTTAAAATAAACATCTTGGGCTTCTCTGATTGGAAGAGAAATCCAAAAGCATTAAATTGTATCATTGCAACTTAGTACACTTATCAGGCTCAGATCAGATCAGATCAGATCAGTCGCTCAGTCGTGTCCGACTCTTTGTGACCCCATGAATCACAGCATGCCAGGCCTCCCTGTCCATCACCAACTCCCGGAGTTCACTCAGACTCACGTCCATTGAGTCAGTGATGCCATCCAGCCATCTCATCCTCTGTCGTCCCCTTCTCCTCCTGCCCCCCAATCTCTTCCAGCATCAGAGTCTTTCCCAATGAGTCAACTCTTCGCATGAGGTGGCCAAAGTACTGGAGTTTCAGCTTTAGCATCATTCCTTCCAAAGAAATCCCAGGGCTGATCTCCTTCACAATGGGACTGGTTGAATGTCCTTGCAGTCCAAGGGACTCTCAAGACTCTTCTCCAACACCACAGTTCAAAAGCATCAAGTCTTCAGTGCTCAGTCTTCTTCACAGTCCAACTCTCACATCTATACCATGACCACAGGAAAAACCATAGCCTTGACTAGACGAACATTTGTTGGCAAAGTAATGTCTCTGCTTTTCAATATGCTATCTAGGTTGGTCATAACTTGCCTTCCAAGGAGTAAGCGTCTTTTAATTTCATGGCTGCAATCACCATCTGCAGTGATTTTTGGAGCCCAGAAAAACAAAGTCTGACACTGTTTCCACTGTTTCCCCATATTTCCCATGAAGTGATGGGACTGGATGCCACGATCTTCGTTTTCTGAATGTTGAGCTTTAAGCCAACTTTTTCACTCTCCACTTTCAGTTTCATCAAGAGGCTTTTGAGTTCCTCTTCACTTTCTGCCATAAGGGTGGTGTCATCTGCATATCTGAGGTGATTGATATTTCTCCCGGCAATCTTGATTCCAGTTTGTGTTTCTTCCAGTCCAGGTTTCTCATGATGTACTCTGCATATAAGTTAAATAAGCAGGGTGACAATATACAGCCTTGACGTACTCCTTTTCCTATTTGGAACCAGTCTGTTGTTCCATGTCCAGTTCTAAACTGTTGCTTCTTGACCTGCATACAAATTTCTCAAGAGGCAGATCAGGTGGTCTGGTATTCCCATCTCTTTCAGAATTTTCCACATTTTATTGTGATCCACACAGTCAAAGGCTTTGGCATAGTCAATAAAGCAGAAATAGATGTTTTCTGGAACTCTCTTGCTTTTTCCATGATCCAGCGGAGGTTGGCAATTTGATCTCTGATTCCTCTGCCTTTTCTAAACCAGCTTGAACATCAGGGAAGTTCACGGTTCACATATTGCTGAAGCCTGGCTTTGGAAAATTTGAGCATTACTTTACTAGCGTGTGAGATGAGAGCAATTGTGCAGTAGTTTGAGCCATTCTTTGGCATTGCCTTTCTTGGGATTGGAAATGAAAACTGACCTTTTCCAAGTCCTATGGCCACTGCTGAGTTTTAGGAAAGAAAACCCAAAAGCATTAAATTGTATCACTGCAACTTAGTACACTTATCAGGCTCAGAGGTAGTGTTAAAGATGAAGAACTATTGTTCTCTTACAGGTACTTTATAAGAAGCAAGATAAATCTGACAAGTCAAGCAGAGAAATGGAGATGTATTGGAAAGAATTTCAGCTTTTGAGATTTGAGTTCAAACTAAGTTTTGCCCCCGATGTGCTATGGGACTTCAAGTCTCAACTTCTCTACACTTCTTTGTCACCTCATCTGTAAATTAGAAGAGGAGGCCTACATCATAAGTTATGTGTCTTTACCCCAGAGCATGGTGTACAGTAACTAACACATTTGATAGAGCAATTATGTAAGGCAATTGTACAAGGTATATTAAGTATCCAGCGCATAGTAGGAACAGAATAAATGGTTGCTGCTATCTTTATTATGTATCATTTACTACAGTTTACTGATATTGAATGTCAGCAATGTTTTTGTGAGGCAGTGAGTAAAGTTCTTCAAAGGGTCAAACCATGCACACAAAGGAAAAAATGAGAGGAAAGATCAGGTCAAAATCAATCGCTTTGTGTGTATATTGCTATAAGCTAATTGTTTAACTCACGGTTTTACCCCACTTAATATTTTCTCCACCACAGGATCAGACTGTTAATACACTTAATGAGGCAAAGAAGAATAACAGTATATCTGAGCAATTAAAGCCCATTTGTTCAGATAGCAATAAAACCTACAATAGTCTCCTTTCTGCCTGGAAGAACAACTTTATAGTTTATTGAACAAGGGAGATTGTGATTCAGCTCTATCTCTTCTCCTCAAAAGTCTCTGCACTTTACTACCCTCATCTAATTCTCTGAAAAGATTTTTTATTAAATGGGAAGGACTACAAATCAATATTATCAGGACATATCAAGGCTCAGTACATTCTCCAAGCATAAGTGCTATTTGCTACAGCAGTCTCAATGAAACAAACTTTCCTCTATGCTCTTCACCAAATTTTTGCTCTTCATCAAAAATTCTTTTGTCTTTCTAAATATGAACAAATAGGGTAGAATCCAGGGACCGCCTTTTTTTCTTTTTTTTTACTTTATTCAAATGTTGCATTCTTGCAGACAGGAAGTGCCCAGAGACTAGCACCAGATTCTCAGAATAGCAAATCCTACCCTCCACCAAGCATACTCTACCTGGCATATGTGCTAATAGAAGAATGGAGAATATGAATTGGCCACCTTTTATTTTGAACTTTATCATTTATTGTTTACTTGTACCAGGTCTATAATACCTTTTGTAATGCATGTGGAGTTCTACATTCTCTGATCAAAATACTGACCAGTATTTTGGTCATCTGATGAGAACAGTTGACTCATTGGAAAAGTCCATGATGCTGGGAAAGATTGAGGGCAGAAAGAGAAGAGGGCGTCAGAAGATAAAATGGCTGGACAGCATCACCGATGTATGAACATGAATTTGGGCAAACTCCGGGAGATGGTGAGGGACAGGAAGACCTGGTATGCTGCAGTCCAAGGGATCTCCAAGAGTAGAACATGCCTGGGTGACTGAACAACATTCTCTGACTTAAAGGAGGTCTGGAAAACTGCAAAAGGGAGCTCACAAGTGTTCCATAAATTGATTAAAAGTTTAGGGATTAAATTAGTTAAGCTAGAATTCTGCTTCCAATTAAACAGGCTGAAGGAGTGATTTTGCATTTTGAGTAAGGGATATTTCAGAAAATGATGACAAATTCCTTGTATTCTCTAAGTACATAATAAAGGAAACAGGTTTAAATGGCAAGATAAAGGACTTGGTAAATGTTGTTGATAATGAGATGGGCTCTGTATCGACGGATTCTGAAGTTATTTGTAAGTGAATTATTAATAGGTTCTACACAGAGATTTGAGTAGATGGGTGCATATTGTTACCGTCTCGGTTTACTTTTTTTATTCTGTGATACAATGTCAATGAGACTTCCCAGGTGCGCTAGAGGTAAAGAACCCACCTGTCAATGCAGGAGACATGAGTTGCGGGTCCGATCCCTGGATGGGGAAGATCCTCTGGAGAAGGGCGTGACAACCCAATCCAGTATTCTTGCCTGGAGAATTCCATGGACAGAGGAGCTTGGCGGGCTATTGTCCACAGGGTTGCAAAGAGTCAGACACAACTGAAGTGACTTAGCAAGTAGCACAGTATCCATACAGCAAAGAATAAGAAGAAGAAGAATATGGAAGGAAAGAGAGGGGAGAAAGAAGAGAAATTGAACCCAGATTCTTCTGGATTTAAAAAAGTCTCCCTCTTCCTGCAGCATGATGAAAAAGACAACAAACCATATTGAACTCTCTCTCTCTCTGATGCACTAGCTGAAGTCTTACTATCTTCAGTAAGCAAAGCATGTTAGACATCCCATCCTGTTCGTTTATAGCACATGTTTAGGTCTCCAGAAAACAAGCATCCCAGCACACTGTGATAAAAAACACCACACACTAAGAAGAAAATGAAACTCATCATCACTCCTCAGGTTGAAAACAGCTGTGACACAGAAAATTATATGAACATTAAAACACACAGAGAATGTTTACACACATATCAGTTAATTTCAGTTCTGGACAGGGGCTATGCCTCTAGAAAGCAGAAGTGCCTAAAGTTACCAATGAAAAAGTAGCATCATTGAAACCTCTCTCTCCTTCTAGAGATAAACAAACAATTCAATACCAGGTTCGTAATGACCACATATTTTCAGCCACAGCAGGTTGCTGCCTAGTCCCCACAGGAAAATGATAAATGAATGCTGTTTAATATTTTGCTTGAACATTTTTTCTTTCAGAAAACTATTTGCAATACGATGAGAAGAGCATAGCTGCAGAGAGTAGCATTTTGTAAGGATGACTACCTTTCTGGGGCATATCATCTGATACACACTTTGTTTATCCAGAGTGAATTCAGTGGTTAAAATGATTAATTGAAACCATTTTGTGTTACTCATACTAGTTCTTGCAAAGGAGGTGATTGCTATTTTTTCTTAGTGACTCATACAAAGATGCCAGCAGTACACAGGCAATAGCAAAATGACATTTCTAAATTTAGCAGTTCATAAATCTTATAAGATGCCAGTAACATCCCATCCCCCCTCCACCATGCTCTTCTTCCACAACTTGCCTCATATGTGTAGAAGTCCTATGTGCATGGAGACAGGATGGAGACTTCCTCAGGGCCACATCTCTCTGTTCCTTTCTTAGTGCCTACCAACACCTCTGTGCACTCTGGGAGAAGCAATATGTATATTTCCCAAATGATAGCTTTTATTATTACATTAAGATGCTAAATTTGTCTGGCAAAAAAAATATATAGAATATGTGCATGTTTCCAAAGATTCCAATTCAATGATTTATTTTCAAGGAGCAATGTGGAAATGAGCAAATTTCCTCCATCCCCCTATGTTATCTGTTACGTGATATGAAATATGCAGTAATTTCACAGTCTCAAGAAAATTTTTTGCTTCTATCATTTTCTCTGGTTTATACAAGGCATTTACCAAATGTATCATGCTCTCCTGATGTCATTTTGCCTGTTCTAAGATGTCAGGGCTACAAATGCCCTCCAGAAATTTTACCAACATATGACTCACACAGTATGCAAAAAAAAGAGAATATAATAGAATTATAGTTGGTGCACTGAACATATGGCTAAAAGAGAGATTCCTGAGCAAAGTGACATACAGGTATGACCTAGAGATTGTCATACTGAGTGAAGTAAGTCAGACAAAAAAGACAAATATCATATGCTATCTCTTATATGTGGAATAGAAAAGCAGGGTACAAATGAACTTATCTACAAAACAGAAATAGAGTTACAGAATGTAGAAAACAAGCTATTGCTGTTGTTTTTGTTCAGTCTCCAAGTTGTGTATCACTCTTTGCGAACCCATGGACTGCAGCACTCCAGGCTTCCCTGTTCCTCACCATCTCCCAGAGTTTGCCCAACTTCATGTCCATTGAATCGGTGATGCCATCCACCATCTCATCTTCTGTCACCCTCTTCTCCTTCTCCCTTCAATCTTTCCCAGCATCAGGCTCTTTTCCATTGAGTTGGCTGTTTGTATCAGGTGGCCAGAGTATAGGAGCTTCAGCTTCAGCATCAGCATCAATCTTTTCAATGAGTATTCAGGGTTGATTCCCTTTAGGATTGACTGGTTTGATCTCCTTGCTGTCCAAGGAACTCTCAAGAGTCTTCTCCAGCACCACAGTTCAAAAGCATCAATTCTTCAGCACTTTGCCTCCTTTTTGGTCCAACTCTCACATCCATACATGACTGCTGGAAAGACCATAGCCTTGACTCTATGGACCTTTGTCAGCAAAGTGATGTCTCTGCTTTACAATACACCATCTAGGTTTGTCATAGCTTTCCTTCTAAGAGGCAATTGTCTTCTAATTTCTTGGCTGCAGTCACCATCCGCAGTGATTTTAGAGCCCAAGAAGAGGAAATCTGTCACTGCTTCCACCTTTTTCTTTTCTATTTGCTATGAAGTGATGGGACTGGATGCCATGATCTTAGTTTTTTATTAATATTGAGTTTTTTTAAATTAATTTACTTTTTATTGAAGGATAATTGCTTTACAGAATTTTGTTGTTTTCTGTGAAACCTCAACATGAATTAGCCATAGTATAATACATATATCCCCTCCCTTTTGAATCCTCCTCCATCTCCCTTCTCATCCCACCCCTCTAGGTTGATACAGAGCCTCTGTTTTGACTTTCTGAGCCATACAGCAAATTTCCATTGGCTATCTATTTCACATACAGTAATGTACAAGAGAAGAAAAAAGATCTACAAAATCAATCCCAAACAATTAAGAAAATGGCAATAGGAGCACATATATCAATAATTACTTTAAATGTAAATGGATTAAATGCTCCAACCAAAAGACACGACTGGCTGAATGGATACAAAAACAAGACCCATAAATATGCTATCTACAAGATACCCACTTCAGACCTAAAGACACATATACACTGAAAGTGAGAGGATGGAAAAATATATTCCATGCAAATGGGAAGCAAAAGAAACTGGAGTAGCAATTCTCATATCAGACATAATATTGAGTTTTAAGCTGGCCTTTTCACTCTCCTCTTTCATGCTCATCAACAGGATGTTTCGTTTCCTCTTTGCTTTCTGCATTAGAGTGGTATCATCTGCATATCTGAGATTGTTGATATTTGTCCCAGAAATCTTGATTTCAGCTTGTAACTCATCCAGCCAAGCATTTCACATGATGTGCTCTGCATATAAGTTAAATAAACAGCGTGACAATATACAGCCTTGTGGTACTCCTTTCTCAAATTTGAATCAGTCAGTTGTTCCATATAAGGTTCTAACAGTTGCTTCTTGACCCACATACAGGTGATAAACTTAGGGTTATCAGAGGGTAAGGGAGAGGGAGAGATGAACTGGGAGGCTGGGATTGACATATACACACTACTATATATAGAAGATAACTAGTAAGGACTTACTGTATAGTATATGGAACTCTAGTCAATGCCCTGTAATGACCTATATGAGAAAACAATATAATAATTAAAAAAAAAGAGTGTATATGTAATGTATAACTGATTCACTGTGCTGTATACCTGAACCTAACACAACATTGTAAATCAATGATACTTCAATAATTTTTTAAATAGTTGCTTTTAATCCCTCATTAGCACAACCTCTTCACCATGGAAATTTCCCATCAGTGAATGTAAGAGTCCATCATGTGGACTTCCATCTACTTGAAATGACTTTCTACAAATGGTTAAGTATATAATAAGCCTTTCTCCCATTTTTCTCCACATATATTTTTTAAGATACCCCATTCTTGAGGTCAATGACAACAACAAAATTGTCATTTAAGTGGGATGAGGTGGGAGGAAGGTTCAGAAGAGAGTGGACATATGTGTACCTTTGGCTGATTCATGTTGATGTATGGCAGAAACCAACACAATATTGTAAAGTAATTATTCTTCCATTAAAAATTAATATTTTTAAAAGAGAAAAGAATAAATGTATTCAGCAGATGAACATACTAAAAGGCTGAAATCAATAAGATAATTCTTTACAAAATACTAGCTTAGTGGAAAAGCTGAAGTATAGAAACACAGAAATTACTTACAAGAAACAGCTTTATTCAAGGTAGGGAATGCACATTTTTGTGACTATATAGAAGCGCAGACATTTCCAAACAAGCTTCCTCCACTCACATTTGCCTTCTCTCTCTTTATTTAGTATTGTGCTTCTATCATTCTTCTTAATTTACCTATTTCTGATTCCTCATCCCTCAACACTTTTTGTTGTTAGAACTTCTAGAAGGAAGCCAACTGGATTAATTTTCTTAGATAGTAATTGTATTCTCTAGTTTATAGAAGACTTTCTTGAACACATAAATAATTCTCTCTAGAGTAGAGATATCACTGTATTGAAAAATGTAAAACTCTAGGATGCAAAATTTTGGTTAACATGTGACCAGATTAATCAAAACTTTCATCTTTCTTTGATATGTTATATATCTCCATGGTGTTAGAATTTGTCCTTAAGACAAGGGATTCTCAGTTACTCTGTTTGTGTTGTCTGATGTGCTTACCATTTATATTACAACAAATAGAATGTTCTGTATTTGAAGCAATTGAACTGAACAAGCAATTCTTGACTGCATGTCTAAGATATAAATTCAAAGACTCAGCGTGTGTGTGATATTATGCCTGGTTACTGACTCAGCTAAGTATCTCTACAATGAAAATAAAGGCATCTGAGTCAAGAGTCCTCTCTGGCTTAAAAAAATAAAATAATCAGCTTTCCAACTGGATTAAAGATAATGGTAGCTCCTTGTTGAAAAGAAACGAGGTCAGATTCCGTTTCTACAATCAGGTGACTTTTAGGCTCCCTCCTGAAGATCCGCTGAGGATAAACAGAACTTCCAATTATGTTTAAAGATAGGTTGCATGGAAGGACAGGTCCAAAGTTTTACTTCTTCAAGATGATTATTTGCTGAAGTTTGTTACTGAATTTATACCAAAAAGTAAACTAAAATTGGACTTCCCTGATAGCTCAGTTGGTAAAGAATCTGCCTGCAATGAAGGAGCCCCTGGGTTGATTTCTGGATTGGGAAGATCTGCTGGAGAAGGGATAGGCTACCCACTCCAGTATTCTTGGGCTTACCTTGTGGTTCAGCTGGTAAAGAATCTGCCCACAATGAGGGAGACCTGGGTTTGATCCCTGGGTTGGGAAGATCCCCTGAAGAAGGGAAAGGCTACCCACTCCAGTATTCTGGCCTAGAGAATTCCATGGACTGTATAGGCCATGGAGTCACAGAGAGTCAGACACCACTGAGCAACTTTCACTTTCACACTAAAATTAGCACCACTTTCATTTATTCCCATTTTCTTAATCTTAAAGCATGAAAAAACAACAATACTATCCTGAATTTTTCTTTATTCTTTTTACAATTTAAGATGTACACATCTATCCTATTTTTATGTCTTTTAGATACTGATGAGTTATTTAGAATGTAGGAACCATGGGATCCAATTCTTTGGTGACAGTTGGTTCACCCATCCCAATCTCAAAGCAATTTATAAAATAACAGTTTTTGGTACTAGGAGGTCAGTAACTATGTGATTTTTTTCTTCTTTCTTTCTGTTTTAGTCTATGGTAGTTCCTATTGTGAAGTGATAATTTGGCTTTTCATTGTTATTGTTATTTTAGTCCCTAAATTGTGTCAGATTCTTCTGCAACCCTATGGATTATTATGGCCCATCTGTCTACTCTGTCCATGGGATTTTTCAGGCAAGAATACTGGAGTGGCTTGCCATTTCTACTCCAGGTGATCTTCCCAACCCAGGGATCTAACCCACATCTCCTGCATTTCAGCCCTTTCTTTATTGCTAAATCACCAGGGAAGCCCATCTTTTCATTAATCAGTGGAAAAAAAAAAAAAATAACCTTTCTTATTTCCCTTTCTTTCTCCCTTAGAGAGAAAAACTTTGGCTGGATGCTGGAGATATTATTACTAACAAAACATCTATATGGTCCCTTTATTAACAGGACTTAAAGGGAGGAGGTAAACATTTATTTAAGAGACTTCTGTATAAAGATGATAATCTGTCAGCTAGATGTGTATGGAACAGGGAGATGGAATCACTGACCCAGGTCTCAGGTGCAGAGGGAAAGCCATGTCACAGGAAACAATGATATGACAAACAAGCCTAATTGATTAAGCTGGGCTTTTCACAGCTAACTCAGTAAATGCAGGCCACAGAAAAACTAAGCTGTCAGTCCAATCTACCCCTCTCTCCCAGATATCACACTTGGTCTAGAATTCTAGGAAAAGCAGATGCTCACTCTGCCCCTTGTACAAAGTCACTATTTACTGGCATCAGGACAATTTATTTAGGCTACTCCAATCCCTTTAGACTCAAAGCTTCAGAATAGCTGAAATAGACATGGCCTTGTCATGACCACACTCCTCAATAAATAGGAAAGCCAAATGCTTTTCTACATAAACATCTGTTGCAAAGCAAAGTGAGTGAAAGCAGTGTAATTTTGTTTTCCCTTTTCCCTTTCTACTACCCATGGGATCCTCCTGTGTCACACAAATTTCTACACCTGCATAGTACAAAAAAAATGAGGATTTGATGTACTATAGTTATAATGCACATCACAAAAGTTTCTTCCTCTTAAATAAGTTACAGTCATTTCATCTTAAAAAACATGAATCAGCAGAAGTAATTAAAAAGTAGCTGAAAGAGCTACTCAAACTCTAATCTCTTCCTTTATAAGAAATGGGACCAACCAACTCCTCATTAAATTAACCATTAAGAAAAAAAGATGAAAGATCACTAAAAAATAGACTTTAGTCAACCTCATGTCAATACACAGGCATCTAGAATGAGAATTAAGTTCATAGCATATCCTTGCTTTGTGTTGTGAAATAGAGACTACCTGGTATGATAGAGAAGACAGGAAATTATAAAGCTTCCTATTAAAAAAAAAAATAGACCTGGAAAAAATGTTAAAAATAATCTACAGAGCAACTTACTTTTGTGATAAGCAAAGGAGTAGAGGGAAATTAGTGGTCTGCCTATGAGTAAACATTTACTTAGATACAGAACTAAGATCAAAAAATAAGACTTGGAAGAGCAAAGGCTCTGGAGTCAAACTTTCTTTGGATACAGCTATGCCTTAAGAAATGTTACTTAGACTCTTTAGCATTAAATCCTCTAACTGTGAAACAGAATTGTTTATAAAACACCTATATTGTAAACCTAAATAGTTGCAGGATAAAATGAGATAATGCACTGTCTACAGAAGCTATTGGTA